>NW_021823053.1:0-60780 GCF_901001165.1 Salmo trutta
TGAAGTCTGGCTCTCCTGTATGGGTATATTACCAGTAGTATATAGTATAGTATAGTGTATACAGTGGGGCAAAAAAGTATTTAGTCAGCCGCCAATTGTGCAAGTTCTCCCACTTAAAAAGATGAGAGAGGCCTGTAATTTTCATCATAGGTACACGTCAACTATGATAGACAAAATGAGAAAAGAAATCCAGAAAATCACATTGTAGGATTTTTAATGAATTTTTTTGCAAATTATGGTGGAAAATAAGTATTTGGTCACCTACAAACAAGCAAGATTTCTGGCTCTCACAGACCTGTAACTTCTTCTTTAAGAGGCTCCTCTGTCCTCCACTCGTTACCTGTATTAATGGCACCTGTTTGAACTTGTTATCAGTATAAAAGACACCTGTCCACAACCTCAAACAGTCACACTCCAAACTCCACTATGGCCAAGACCAAAGAGCTGTCAAAGGACACCAGAAACAAAATTGTAGACCTGCACCAGGCTGGGAAGACTGAATCTGCAATAGGTAAGCAACTTGGTTTGAAGAAATCAACTGTGGGAGCAATTATTAGGAAATGGAAGACATACAAGACCACTGATAATCTCCCTCGATCTGGGGCTCCACGCAAGAGCTCACCCGTGGGGTCAAAATGATCACAAGAACGGTGAGCAAAAATCCCAGAACCACACGGGGGGACCTAGTGAATGACCTGCAAAGAGCTGGGACCAAAGTAACAAAGCCTACCATCAGTAACACACTACGCCACCAGGGACTCAAATCCTGCAGTGCCAGACGTGTCCCCCTGCTTAAGCCAGTACATGTCCAGGCCCGTCTGAAGTTTGCTAGAGAGCATTTGGATGATCCAGAAGAGGATTGGGAGAATGTCATATGGCCAGATGAAACCAAAATATAACTTTTTGGTAAAAACTCAACTCGTTGTGTTTGGAGGACAAAGAATGCTGAGTTGCATCCAAAGAACACCATACCTACTGTGAAGCATGGGGGTGGAAACATCATGCTTTGGGGCTGTTTTTCTGCAAAGGGACCAGGACGACTGATCCGTGTAAAGGAAAGAATGAACGGGGCCATGTATAATGAGATTTTGAGTGAAAACCTCTTTCCATCAGCAAGGGCATTGAAGATTAAATGTGGTTGGGTCTTTCAGCATGACAATGATCCCAAACACACCGCCCGGGCAACGAAGGAGTGGCTTCGTAAGAAACATTTCAAGGTCCTGGAGTGGCCTAGCCAGTCTCCAGATCTCAACCCCATAGAAAATCTTTGGAGGGAGTTGAAAGTCCGTGTTGCCCAGCGACAGCCCCAAACATCACTGCTCTAGAGGAGATCTGCATGGAGGAATGGGCCAAAATACCAGCAACAGTGTGTGAAAACCTTGTGAAGACTTACAGAAAACGTTTGACCTGTGTCATTGCCAACAAAGGGTATATAACAAAGTATTGAGATAAACTTTTGTTATTGACCAAATACTTATTTTCCACCATAATTTGCAAATAAATTCATTCTACAATGTTATTTTCTGGAATTTTTTTTCTCATTTTGTCTGTCATAGTTGACGTGTACCTATGATGAAAATTACAGGCCTCTCTCATCTTTTTAAGTGGGATAATTTGCACAATTGGTGGCTGACTAAATACTTTTTTGCCCCACTGTGTCTCACCTCTATCGGTATGTAAAGCATGAAGCCTGGTTCTCCTGTATGGGTATATTACCAGTAGTATATAGTATAGTATAGTATAGTATAGTATAGTGTATATCTCACCTCTATAGGTATGTAAAGCATGAAGCCTGGCTCTCCTGTATGGGTATATTACCAGTAGTATATAGTATAGTATAGTATAGTGTATATCTCACCTCTATAGGTATGTAAAGCATGAATCCTGGCTCTCCTGTATGGGTCATACTCATCACTCTGATCCCATTGGCATATCCCACACTCATTTCCTGTTGACACACAAACCAAGGGTCAGAAACACAACAACAACACTCAGCCTTGTGATGAGACCACTTCACTATCACATAACGCGACTGGTCTTAAGACGGACAGGGGTTCCCTCACCTTACAGAAGAGGGACGGGAAGTGTTCGGGAGTCATGGAGACATATGATAGTTCTCCTAGGACGTCCATCGCGCGCGGACCAATAAGATTCAACGCTGTAGGAAGGGAGGCGTGGGGGAAAACCGGGTTCTCAGAACAGAATTACATTGTGTAGAACTGAGGGGAAAGTTGAGGATTCTGCAGCGATAGTTCTCACCGGTGTACTTCCAACTGACGTCCTCTAGGTGGAGCTGTGGGTCATCGGGCATGTGCTTCTTCAACCACGACCAGCAGTGGACCTGCTGATCCGTAGGAGAGATGATGAAGAAGCTACAGAGACAGAGAGACAGAGAGACAGAGAGGGAGAGATGGAGAGAGAAAAACATTTAGATGAGGGACTAACCCGTCGCCTCCCCAGCCATTGTCTTGCGACTGGTGGCGTCACTCCTATGTGACGCTCGTCCCTCAACAGACAGTGCAGACGAATGTGGAGGTGTCTGACGTTAGACAAGGTGGTTCAGTCTCTATCCTGTTCATTTGGAGGACATTCACACGAGTTACCCAAAGGTGGAGTTATACCAACCAGGTGGAGTTGCCAACCAGGTGGAGTTGCCAACCAGTAGGAGTTGCCAACCAGGTGGAGTTGCCAACCAGGTGGAGTTACTAACCAGGTGGAGTTACCAAACAGTTACCAACCAGGTGGAGTTACCAACCAGGTGGAGTTACCAACCAGGTGGAGTTACCAACCAGGTGGAGTTACCAACCAGGTGGAGTTGCCAACCAGGTGGAGTTGCCAACCAGGTGGAGTTGCCAACCAGTAGGAGTTACCCCCAGGTGGAGTTGCCAACCAGGTGGAGTTACCAACCAGGTGGAGTTACCAACCAGGTGGAGTTACCAACCAGGTGGAGTTGCCAACAAGTAGGAGTTACCCCCAGGTGGAGTTGCCAACCAGTAGGAGTTACCCCCAGGTGGAGTTGCCAACCAGGTGGAGTTGCCAACCAGGTGGAGTTGCCAACCAGTAGGAGTTGCCAACCAGGTGGAGTTGCCAACCAGGTGGAGTTGCCAACCAGGTGGAGTTGCCAACCAGGTGGAGTTGCCAACCAGGTGGAGTTGCCAACCAGGTGGAGTTGCCAACCAGGTGGAGTTACCAACCAGGTGGAGTTACCAACCAGGTGGAGTTACCAACCAGGTGGAGTTACCCCCAGGTGGAGTTACCCCCAGGTGGAGTTACCCCCAGGTGGAGTTATGAACAGCTGGCGAGGCTCTCACCTGTTCTTCTGGACTCTGACCACGCTGCAGTGGTTATTCTAATGGTTAAACTCTCACCTGTTCTTCTTAACCTGTCTGGGCTAGGGGGCAGTATTTTCACGGCCGGATGAAAAACGTACCCAATTTAAACAGGTTACTACTCTGGCCCAGAAACGAGAATATGCATATTATTAGTAGATTTGTATAGAAAAGACTCTGAAGTTTCTAAAACTGTTTGAATGGTGTCTGTGAGTATAACAGAACTCATATGGCAGGCAAAAACCTGAGAAATATTCAAGCAGGAAGTGGAAAGTCAGAGAATTGTAGTTCTTCTTTTGATTCTCTATTGAAGCTACAGTGTCTGTGGGGTGACATTGCACTTTCTAAGGCTTCCATTGGCTGCCTAAAGCCTTCAGACACTTTTCCTGTCACTGGGCAGATAATAGGAGCTCAGTTACTGAGTGGTCTGCCTGGCAACAACGGGATTGGATATGCTCGGTCCCGCGAGTGCGCCCCTCCTTCTTTTTCTTTTTGAATGAATATGCTATTGTCCGGTTGGAATATTATCGCAATTTTACGTAAAAAATACCATAAAGATTGATTTTAAACAGCGTTTGACATGCTTCTAAGTACGGAAGTGGAACATTTTGACTTTTCGTCTCTTGTTCTGCGCTCGCGCGTTATGCCTTTGGATAAGTGATCTGTACGCACGAACAAAACAGAGGTATTTGTACATAAATATGGATTATTTTGAACAAAAACAACATTTCTTGTGGAAGTAGCAGTCGTGGGAGTGCATTCTGACGAAGATCAGCAAAGGTCTTCCCTGTGGCTCAGTTGGTAGAGCATGGTGTTTGCAATGCCAGCATGGTGGGTGCAATGCCAGGGTTGTGGGTTCGATTCCCACGGGGGGCCAGTACAAAAAAAATGCATGAAATTAAATGTATGAAATGTATGCATTCACTACTGTAAGTCGCTCTGTAAGTCGCTCTGGATAAGAGCGTCTGCTAAGTGACGTAAATGTATACGTAAATGTAAGAGCAACTTTCTAATACTAATTCTGAGTTTAGGTTGTCCCGAACTTGGCAGGTGTCTAAATGTACTCAGAATATTGAAAAATGTGCTTTCTCCGTAAAGCTATTTTAAAATCTGACACAGCGGTTGCATCCAGGGGTAGTCTATCTATAATTCTTAAAATAATTGTTATATATTTTGTCAACGTTTATGATGAGTATTTTTGTCAATTGATGTGCACATTCACCGGACGTTTTGGTGGGAATACCTTTTCTGAACATCACGCGCCAATGTAAAATGCTATTTTTGGATATAAATATGAACTTTATTGAACAAAACATACATGTATTGTGTAACATAATGTCCTAGGAGTGTCATCTGACGAAGATCAAAGGTTAGTGCTTCATTTAGCTGTGTTTTGGTTTTTATTGACACATGTCCTTGCTTGGAAAATGGCTGTGTGATTATTTTTGTCAATGTACTCTCCTAACATAATCTAATGTTATGCTTTCGCTGTAAAGCCTTTTTGAAATCGGACAAAGTGGTTAGATTAACGAGAAGTTTATCTTTAAAATGGTGTAAAATAGTTGTATGTTTGAGAAAGTTGAATTATGACATTTTGTTATTGAATTTGCCGCCCTGATACTTCACTGCCTGTGTCCCGCAGCGTCCCACCTAGCCCATAGAAGTTAACATTTTACATTTTAGTCATTTAGCAGACGCTCTTATCCAGAGCGACTTACAGTAGCGAATGCATACATTTCATACATTTCTTTTCATTTCAGTTTTTTTTTCTGTGCTGGCCCCCCCTGTTGTGGTATAGGGGGCAGTATTTTCAC
Organism: Salmo trutta; assembly: GCF_901001165.1. Classification (NCBI taxonomy): domain Eukaryota; kingdom Metazoa; phylum Chordata; class Actinopteri; order Salmoniformes; family Salmonidae; genus Salmo; species Salmo trutta. Next base: position 5,144 of record NW_021823053.1, read on the forward strand.
GGCCGGATAAAAAACGTACCCGATTTAATCTGGTTACTACTAAAGCCTAGAAACTAGAATATGCATATAATTAGTAGATTTGGATAGAAAACACTGTAAAGTTTCTAAAACTGTTTGAATGCTGTCTGTGTATAACAGAACTCATATGGCAGGCCAAAACCTGAGAAGATTCCATGCAGGAAGTGCCCTGTCTGACAATTTGTTGTCCTTCTGTTGCATCTCTATCGAAATTACAGCATCTGTACTGTAACGTGACACTTCCTAAGGCTTCCATTGGCTCTCTAAAGCTGCCAGAAAGTGGAATGGGGTGTCTGCTGTCTCTGGGCAAAGTACAGCAGCAGAGTTTGTAAGTGGTCAGCCTGGGGACAGTGAGACTGGAGATGCGCGTTCACGAGACTTCTCAATTTTTTTATTTCTCTCTTTGAATGAATACAACGTTGCCCGGTTGGAATATTATCGCTATTTTACGAGAAAAGTAGCATAAAAATGTATTTTAAACAGCGTTTGACATGCTTCTAAGTACGGTAATGGAATATTTTTAAATTTATTGTCACGAAATGCGCTCGCGCGTTACCCTTCGGATAGTGACCTGAACGCACGAGCAAAACGGAGGTATTTGGATATAACTATGGATTATTTGGAACCAAAACAACATTTGTTGTTGAAGTAGAAGTCCTGGGAATGCATTCTGACGAAGAACAGCAAAGGTAATCCAATTTTTCTAATAGTAATTCTGAGTTTAGGTGACCCCGAAGTTGGCGGATGTCAAAATAGCTAGCCGTGATGGCCGAGCTATGTACTCAGAATATTGCAAAATGTGCTTTTGCCGAAAAGCTATTTTAAAATCAGACATAGCGATTGCATAAAGGAGTTCTGTATCTATAATTCTTATAATAATTGTTATGTATTTTGTCAACGTTTATCGTGAGTAATTTAGTAAATTCACCAGAAGTGTTCGGTGGGTATGCTAGTTCTGAACATCACATGCTAATGTAAAAAGCTGGTTTTTGATATAAATATGAACTTGATTGAACAAAACATGCATGTATTGTATAACATAATGTCCTAGGAGTGTCATCTGATGAAGATCATCAAAGGTTAGTGCTGCATTTAGCTGTGTTTTGGGTATTTGTGATGCATGCTAGTTGCTTGGAAATGGCTGTGTGTTTTTTGTGTCTATGTACTCTCCTAACATAATCTAATGTTTTGCTTTCGCTGTAAAGCCTTTTGGATATCGGACAACGTGGTTCAATTCAGGAGAAGTGTATCTATAAAATGGTGTAAAATAGTCCTATGTTTGAGAACTTTGAAATGTGACATTTTGTGGTTTTAAATTTGGCGCTCTAATTTTTCACTGGCTGTTGAATAGTGTGGGACGATTTTGTCCCACCTCCCCTAGAGAGGTTAATGGCTAAGCTCTCACCTGTTCTTCTTGACTCTGACCACGCTGCAGTCGTTCTCATATCCGCCCCGCTCGTTCAGCATGCCCGTATGAACGATGTGACCCACTGGCACATCAAGGTCATTGGCACAGAGGTACTGTAGTAACGCCAACGCCTGGTCATCTGTAGACTGGCACAGAAAGAAAAGTAGTGACCTAGGGTGGTCTAGTCATAGAGATAATGTAATTCACGTTATAGCTGTGACCTAGGGTGGTCCAGTCATAGAGATAATGTAATTCACGTTATAGCTGTGACCTAGGGTGGTCCAGTCATAGAGATAATGTAATTCACGTTATAGCTGTGACCTAGGGTGGTCTAGCCATAGAGATAATGTAATTCACATTATAGCTGTGACCTAGGGTGGTCTAGTCATAGAGATAATGTAATTCACATTATAGCCGTGACCTAGGGTGGTCCAGCCATAGAGATAATGTAATTCACGTTATAGCTGTGACCTAGGGTGGTCTCCTCCTCTCCTCTCTCCCTCATCTCCTCTCCTCTCCTCTCCTCTCCTCTCCTCTCCTCTCCTCTCCTCTCCTCTCCGGGGGTCAGCCACCTACAGCTTACATCATAGGAGGAAGACGATACCTCCATTCCCTTCCCCTCCCTCCCTCCCTCCCTCCCTCCCTCTCCTCCCCAGGGGTCAGCCAGGGGTCACTCACAGTGAGCTCGAACTTGGTGAAGGACGACATGTCGATGACACAGACGGCCTCCTTGCAGCACTTCACCTCCGACCCCACGATGTCAAACCAGTCCGGCTTATAGAACGTTTTACTGGCATCCAGAGACAGCAGGTCTGAGAACAGACGGTATCACCGGTTAACTAAACAGACAGACACAGTGCTGAGAGACAGCAGGTCTGAGAACAGACGATATCACTGGGGTGTGTGTGGTGGGGTGTGTGTGTGGTGTGTGTAGGGTGTGTAGTGGTGTGTGTGTGTGTGGGGTGCCTCACCCTTCCCTGCAGGGATGAAGTACATGGCCCTCTCAAAGCCGTGTAGTGGTGTGTGTAGTGGTGTGTGTGTGTGGGGGGTGCCTCACCCTTCCCTGCAGGGATGAAGTACTTGGCCCTCTCAAAGCCGTGTTTCTCCATCCATCTGGCCCCCTGTGTGTCCAGACGGTCGTACAGGGGAGAAGTCCTCAGCTGACGGCCCGTCTGGAAGTCCCAACGAGGAACCTTTAGGTTATACAGCAGGGCTGGGGAGGGACAGACAGACAGACACAGGGAGGGAGGGAGACACACAGAGAAAGACACCGAGAGAGAGGGACAGAGAGACAGAGACAGAGGCAGACACCGAGAGAGAGGGACAGACAGGCAGACACCGAGAGAGAGAGGGACAGACAGGCAGACACCGAGAGAGAGAGGGACAGACAGGCAGACACCGAGAGAGAGAGGGACAGACAGGCAGACACCGAGAGAGAGAGGGACAGACAGGCAGACACCGAGAGAGAGAGGGACAGACAGGCAGACACCGAGAGAGAGAGAGGGACAGACAGGCAGACACCGAGAGAGAGAGAGGGACAGACAGGCAGACACCGAGAGAGAGAGAGGGACAGACAGGCAGACACCGAGAGAGAGAGGGACAGACAGGCAGACACCGAGAGAGAGAGGGACAGACAAGCAGACACCGAGAGAGAGAGGGACAGACAGGCAGACACCGAGAGAGAGAGGGACAGACAGGCAGACACCGAGAGAGAGAGAGAGGGACAGACAGGCAGACACCGAGAGAGAGAGAGAGGGACAGACAGGCAGACACCGAGAGAGAGGGACAGACAGGCAGACACAGAGAGAGAGGGACAGACAGACAGACACAGAGAGAGAGGGACAGGCAGGCAGAAACAGAGAGAGAGAGGGACAGACAGGCAGAAACAGAGAGAGAGAGGGACAGACAGGCAGAAACAGAGAGAGAGGGACAGACAGGCAGAAACAGAGAGAGAGGGACAGACAGGCAGAAACAGAGAGAGAGGGAGAGACAGGCAGAAACAGAGAGAGAGAGGGAGAGACAGGCAGAAACAGAGAGAGAGAGGGACAGACAGGCAGAAACAGAGAGAGAGAGAGGGACAGACAGTCAGAAACAGAGAGAGAGAGGGACAGACAGTCAGAAACAGAGAGAGAGAGGGACAGACAGTCAGACACAGAGAGAGAGGGACAGACAGTCAGACACAGAGAGAGAGGGACAGACAGTCAGACACAGAGAGAGAGGGACAGACACAGAGAGAGAGGGACAGACAGTCAGACATGTAATACAACATAAAACTCTGAGTCATCATTCAAGCCATGTCTCTACCTCTGTTCACCATGTGGTCAGTATCACAGAAATACAATTACTAGAATGGTCATCTGTATTCAAGTCTATGTTGCTGTAAATGGCTGGACTGGCGGCCATTTTGAGCATACCCAATACGAGCGAAGCAGGAAGTTGAGCATTCAGTCCGTGCATTACTAAAACAGGGAGTGTGATTGCGTGTATTGCTCTGGTCAGGACTCACGCATGACCTCCATGACCCTGTGTCGGAGGAAGGTCCGGCTGCTCTGAAGGTTGCCGAAGCGTTTGATGTCCAGCGGCCACACGTTAGCCATGGGGTAACCGTACGTCATCCACTCCGCCAGGAACCTCAAGACAGAAAATACTGGTTTGATCCAGTTCATTTAGCCCAACACTATACCCCAACCCCTGAGTAAACTCTAACCTTAACAGACAGGACAGTTGTAACCCTAACAGACAGGACAGTTGTAACCCCTAACAGACAGGACAGCTGTAACCCCTAACAGATAGGACAGTTGTAACCTCTAACAGACAGGACAGTTGTAACCTCTAACCCTAACAGACAGGACAGTTGTAACCTCTAACCCTAACAGACAGGCCAGTTGTAACCCCCAACAGACAGGACAGTTGTAACCTCTAACCCTAACAGTCAGGACAGTTGTAACCCTAACAGACAGGACAGTTGTAACCCTAACAGACAGGACAGTTGTAACCCTAACAGACAGGACAGTTGTAACCCTAACAGACAGGACAGTTGTAACCCTAACAGACAGGACAGTTGTAACCCTAACAGACAGGACAGTTGTAACCCTAACAGACAGGACAGTTGTAACCCTAACAGACAGGACAGTTGTAACCTCTAACCCTAACAGACAGGACAGCTGTAACCTCTAACAGACAGGACAGTTGTAACCCCTAACCCTAACAGACAGGACAGCTGTAACCCCTAACCCTAACAGACAGGACAGCTGTAACCCCTAACAGACAGGACAGTTGTAACTCCTAACAGACAGGACAGTTGTAACCCCTAACAGACAGGACAGTTGTAACCCCTAACAGACAGGACAGCTGTAACCCCTAACAGACAGGACAGCTGTAACCCCTAACAGACAGGACAGCTGTAACCCCTAACAGACAGGACAGTAGTAACCTCTAACCATAACAGACAGGACAGTAGTAACCTCTAACCATAACAGACAGGACAGCTGTAACCCCTAACAGACAGGACAGTTGTAACCCCTAACAGACAGGACAGTTGTAACCTCTAACAGACAGGGCAGTTGTAACCTCTAACAGACAGGGCAGTTGTAACCTCTAACAGACAGGGCAGTTGTAACCTCTAACAGACAGGGCAGTTGTAACCTCTAACAGACAGGGCAGTTGTAACCTCTAACAGACAGGGCAGTTGTAACCTCTAACAGACAGGGCAGTTGTAACCCCTAACAGACAGGACAGCTGTAACCCCTAACAGACAGGACAGCTGTAACCCCTAACATACAGGACAGCTGTAACCTCTAACCCTAACAGACAGGACAGCTGAGACCCCTAACAGACAGGACAGTTGTAAACTCTAACCCTAACAGACAGGACAGTTGTAACCCCTAACAGACAGGACAGCTGTAACCTCTAACCCTAACAGACAGGACAGTTGTAACCCCTAACAGACAGGACAGTTGTAACCCCTAACAGACAGGACAGCTGTAACCCCTAACAGACAGGACAGCTGTAAACTCTAACCCTAACAGACAGGACAGTTGTAACCCCTAACAGACAGGACAGGTGTACCCCTAACAGACAGGACAGGTGTACCCCTAACAGACAGGACAGGTGTAACCCCTAACAGACAGGACAGCTGTAACCCCTAACAGACAGGACAGCTGTAACCCCTAACAGACAGGACAGTTGTAACCCCTAACAGACAGGACAGTTGTAAACTCTAACCCTAACAGACAGGACAGCTGTAACCCCTAACAGACAGGACAGGTGTAACCCCTAACAGACAGGACAGGTGTAACCTCTAACAGACAGGACAGTTGTAACCTCTAACAGACAGGACAGTTGTAACCTCTAACAGACAGGACAGTTGTAACCTCTAACAGACAGGACAGTTGTAACCTCTAACAGACAAGACAGTTGTAACCTCTAACAGACAAGACAGTTGTAACCTCTAACAGACAGGACAGTTGTAACCTCTAACAGACAGGACAGTTGTAACCTCTAACAGACAGGGCAGTTGTAACCCCTAACAGACAGGACAGCTGTAACCCCTAACAGACAGGACAGCTGTAACCCCTAACAGACAGGACAGCTGTAACCTCTAACCCTAACAGACAGGACAGCTGAGACCCCTAACAGACAGGACAGTTGTAAACTCTAACCCTAACAGACAGGACAGTTGTAACCCCTAACAGACAGGACAGCTGTAACCTCTAACCCTAACAGACAGGACAGTTGTAACCCCTAACAGACAGGACAACTGTAACCCCTAACAGACAGGACAGCTGTAACCCCTAACAGACAGGACAGCTGTAAACTCTAACCCTAACAGACAGGACAGTTGTAACCCCTAACAGACAGGACAGGTGTACCCCTAACAGACAGGACAGGTGTACCCCTAACAGACAGGACAGGTGTAACCCCTAACAGACAGGACAGCTGTAACCCCTAACAGACAGGACAGGTGTAACCCCTAACAGACAGGACAGGTGTAACCTCTAACAGACAGGACAGTTGTAACCTCTAACAGACAGGACAGTTGTAACCTCTAACAGACAGGACAGTTGTAACCTCTAACAGACAGGACAGTTGTAACCTCTAACAGACAGGACAGCTGTAACCCCTAACAGACAGGACAGGTGAAACCCCTAACAGACAGGACAGGTGTAACCCCTAACAGACAGGACAGGTGTAACCCCTAACAGACAGGACAGGTGTAACCCCTAACAGACAGAACAGTTGAAACACCTAACAGACAGAACAGTTGAAACCCCTAACAGACAGGACAGCTGTAACCCCTAACAGACAGGACAGCTGTAACCCCTAACAGACAGGACAGCTGTAAACCCTAACAGACAGGACAGTTGTAAACTCTAACCCTAACAGACAGGACAGTTGTAACCCCTAACAGACAGGACAGCTGTAACCCCTAACAGACAGGACAGCTGTAACCCCTAACAGACAGGACAGCTGTAACCTCTAACCCTAACAGACAGGACAGTTGTAACCTCTAACCCTAACAGACAGGACAGCTGTAACCCCTAACAGACAGGACAGGTATAACCCCTAACAGACAGGACAGGTGTAACCCCTAACAGACAGGACAGGTGTAACCCCTAACAGACAGGACAAGTGTAACCCCTAACAGACAGGACAAGTGTAACCCCTAACAGACAGGACAGTTGTAACCTCTAACCCTAACAGACAGGACAGTTGTAACCCCTAACAGACAGGACAGCTGTAACCTCTAACCCTAACAGACAGGACAGCTGTAACCCCTAACAGACAGGACAGGTATAACCCCTAACAGACAGGACAGGTGTAACCCCTAACAGACAGGACAGGTGTAACCCCTAACAGACAGGACAGGTGTAACCCCTAACAGACAGGACAGGTGTAACCCCTAACAGACAGGACAAGTGTAACCCCTAACAGACAGGACAAGTGTAACCCCTAACAGACAGGACAGGTGTAACCCCTAACAGACAGGACAGGTGTAACCCCTAACAGACAGGACAGTTGTAACCTCTAACCCTAACAGACAGGACAGTTGTAACCCCTAACAGACAGGACAGCTGTAACCTCTAACCCTAACAGACAGGACAGCTGTAACCCCTAACAGACAGGACAGGTATAACCCCTAACAGACAGGACAGGTGTAACCCCTAACAGACAGGACAGGTGTAACCCCTAACAGACAGGACAAGTGTAACCCCTAACAGACAGGACAAGTGTAACCCCTAACAGACAGGACAGGTGTAATCCCTAACAGACAGGACAGGTGTAACCCCTAACAGACAGGACAGTTGTAACCTCTAACCATAACAGACAGGACAGTTGTAACCCCTAACAGACAGGACAGCTGTAACCTCTAACCCTAACAGACAGGACAGTTGTAACCCCGAACAGACAGGACAGCTGTAACCCCTAACAAACAGGACAGCTGTAACCCCTAACAAACAGGACAGCTGTAACCCCTAACAGACAGGACAGCTGTAACACCTAACAGACAGGACAGCTGTAACCCCTAACAGACAGGACAGTTGTAACCCCTAACAGACAGGACAGCTGTAACCCCTAACAGACAGGACAGCTGTAACCCCTAACAGACAGGACAGCTGTAACCCCTAACAGACAGGACAGCTGTAACCCCTAACAGACAGGACAGCTGTAACCCCTAACAGACAGGACAGCTGTAACCCCTAACAGACAGGACAGTTGTAACCCCTAACAGACAGGACAGTTGTAAACTCTAACCCTAACAGACAGGACAGTTGTAACCCCTAACCCTAACAGACAGGACAGTTGTAACCCCTAACAGACAGGACAGCTGTAACCCCTAACAGACAGGACAGGTGTAACCTCTAACCCTAACAGACAGGTGTAACCTCTAACCCTAACAGACAGGACAGCTGTAACCCCTAACAGACTGGACAGCTCTAACCCTAACAGACAGGACAGCTGTAACCCCTAAAAGACAGGACAGTTGTAACCCCTAACAGACAGGACAGGTGTGACCCCTAACAGACAGGACAGGTGTAACCCCTAACAGACAGGACAGGTGTAACCCCTAACAGACAGGACAGGTGTAACCCCTAACAGACAGGACAGGTGTAACCCCTAACAGACAGGACAGGTGTAACCCCTAACAGACAGGACAGGTGTAACCCCTAACAGACAGGACAGGTGTAACCCCTAACAGACAGGACAGTTGTAACCCCTAACAGACAGGACAGGTGTAACCCCTAACAGACAGGACAGGTGTAACCCCTAACAGACAGGACAGGTGTAACCCCTAACAGACAGGACAGTTGTAACCTCTAACCCTAACAGACAGGACAGTTGTAACCTCTAACCCTAACAGACAGGACAGCTGTAACCTCTAACCCTAACAGACAGGACAGTTGTAACCCCGAACAGACAGGACAGTTGTAACCCCTAACAAACAGGACAGCTGTAACCCCAAACAGACAGGACAGCTGTAACCCCAAACAGACAGGACAGCTGTAACCCCTAACAGACAGGACAGTTGTAACCCCTAACAGACAGGACAGCTGTAACCCCTAACAGACAGGACAGCTGTAACCCCTAACAGACAGGACAGCTGTAACCCCTAACAGACAGGACAGCTGTAAACTCTAACCCTAACAGACAGGACAGTTGTAACCCCTAACAGACAGGACAGTTGTAACCCCTAACAGACAGGACAGGTGTAACCCCTAACAGACAGGACAGTTGTAACCCCTAACAGACAGGACAGTTGTAACCTCTAACCCTAACAGACAGGACAGTTGTGACCCCTACCAGACAGGACAGCTGTAACCTCTAACCCTAACAGACAGGACAGTTGTAACCCCGAACAGACAGGACAGGTGTAACCCCTAACAGACAGGACAGTTGTAACCCCTAACAGACAGGACAGTTGTAACCTCTAACCCTAACAGACAGGACAGTTGTGACCCCTACCAGACAGGACAGCTGTAACCTCTAACCCTAACAGACAGGACAGTTGTAACCCCGAACAGACAGGACAGTTGTAACCCCTAACAAACAGGACAGCTGTAACCCCAAACAGACAGGACAGCTGTAACCCCTAACAGACAGGACAGTTGTAACCCCTAACAGACAGGACAGCTGTAACCCCTAACAGACAGGACAGCTGTAACCCCTAACAGACAGGACAGCTGTAACCCCTAACAGACAGGACAGCTGTAAACTCTAACCCTAACAGACAGGACAGTTGTAACCCCTAACAGACAGGACAGTTGTAACCCCTAACAGACAGGACAGGTGTAACCCCTAACAGACAGGACAGTTGTAACCCCTAACAGACAGGACAGTTGTAACCTCTAACCCTAACAGACAGGACAGTTGTGACCCCTACCAGACAGGACAGCTGTAACCTCTAACCCTAACAGACAGGACAGTTGTAACCCCGAACAGACAGGACAGTTGTAACCCCTAACAAACAGGACAGCTGTAACCCCTAACAGACAGGACAGCTGTAACCCCTAACAGACAGGACAGTTGTAACCCCTAACAGACAGGACAGCTGTAACCCCTAACAGACAGGACAGCTGTAACCCCTAACAGACAGGACAGCTGTAAACTCTAACCCTAACAGACAGGACAGTTGTAACCCCTAACAGACAGGACAGTTGTAACCCCTAACACACAGGACAGCTGTAACCTCTAACCCTAACATACAGGACAGCTGTAACCCCTAACAGACAGGACAGTTGTAACCCCTAACAGTCAGGACAGCTGTAACCTCTAACCCTAACAGACAGGACAGCTATAACCTCTAACCCTAACAGACAGGACAGTTGTAACCTCTAACCCTAACAGACAGGACAGTTGTAACCTCTAACCCTAACAGACAGGACAGGTGTAACCCCTAACAGACAGGACAGGTGTAACCCCTAACAGACAGGACAGGTGTAACCCCTAACAGACAGGACAGGTGTAACCCCTAACAGACAGGACAGGTGTAACCCCTAACAGACAGGACAGTTGTAACCTCTAACCCTAACAGACAGGACAGTTGTAACCCCTAACAGACAGGACAGCTGTAACCTCTAACCCTAACAGACAGGACAGCTATAACCCCTAACAGACAGGACAGCTGTAACCTCTAACCCTAACAGACAGGACAGTTGTAACCCCTAACATACAGGACAGCTATAACCTCTAACCCTAACAGACAGGACAGTTGTAACCCCTAACAGACAGGACAGTTGTAACCTCTAACCCTGACAGGACAGCTGTAACCCCTAACAGACAGGACAGCTGTAACCCCTAACAGACAGGACAGGTGTAACCCCTAACAGACAGGACAGGTGTAACCCCTAACAGACAGGACAGGTGTAACCCCTAACAGACAGGACAGGTGTAACCCCTAACAGACAGGACAGGTGTAACCCCTAACAGACAGGACAGTTGTAACCTCTAACCCTAACAGACAGGACAGTTGTAACCCCTAACAGACAGGACAGCTGTAACCTCTAACCCTAACAGACAGGACAGCTATAACCCCTAACAGACAGGACAGCTGTAACCTCTAACCCTAACAGACAGGACAGTTGTAACCCCTAACATACAGGACAGCTATAACCTCTAACCCTAACAGACAGGACAGTTGTAACCCCTAACAGACAGGACAGTTGTAACCTCTAACCCTGACAGGACAGTTGTAACCCCTAACAGACAGGACAGCTGTAACCCCTAACAGACAGGACAGGTGTAACCCCTAACAGACAGGACAGGTGTAACCCCTAACAGACAGGACAGGTGTAACCCCTAACAGACAGGACAGGTGTAACCCCTAACAGACAGGACAGGTGTAACCCCTAACAGACAGGACAGGTGTAACCCCTAACAGACAGGACAGTTGTAACCCCTAACAGACAGGACAGTTGTAACCTCTAACCCTAACAGACAGGACAGTTGTAAACCCGAACAGACAGGACAGTTGTAACCCCAAACAGACAGGACAGTTGTAACCCCTAACAGACAGGACAGTTGTAACCCCTAACAGACAGGACAGTTGTAACCTCTAACCCTAACAGACAGGACAGTTGTAACCCCTAACAGACAGGACAGTTGTAACCCCTAACCCTAACAGACAGGACAGTTGTAACCCCGAACAGACAGGACAGTTGTAACCCCGAACAGACAGGACAGTTGTAACCCCGAACAGACAGGACAGTTGTAACCCCGAACAGACAGGACAGTTGTAACCCCTAACAAACAGGACAGCTGTAACCCCTAACAAACAGGACAGCTGTAACCCCTAACAAACAGGACAGCTGTAACCCCTAACAGACAGGACAGCTGTAACCCCTAACAGACAGGACAGCTGTAACCCCTAACAGACAGGACAGCTGTAACCTCTAACCCTAACATACAGGACAGCTGTAACCCCTAACAGACAGGACAGTTGTAACCCCTAACAGACAGGACAGCTGTAACCCCTAACAGACAGGACAGCTGTAACCCCTAACAGACAGGACAGCTGTAACCCCTACCAGACAGAACAGTTGTAACCCCTAACAGACAGGATAGTTGTAAACTCTAACCCTAACAGACAGGACAGCTATAACCTCTAACCCTAACAGACAGGACAGTTGTAACCTCTAACCCTAACAGACAGGACAGTTGTAACCTCTAACCCTAACAGACAGGACAGGTGTAACCCCTAACAGACAGGACAGTTGTAACCCCTAACAGACAGAACAGTTGTAACCTTTAACCCTAACAGACAGGACAGTTGTAACCCCTAACAGACAGGACAGCTGTAACCCCTAACAGACAGGACAGCTGTTACCTCTAACCCTAACAGACAGGACAGCTATAACCCCTAACAGACAGGACAGCTGTAACCTCTAACCCTAACAGACAGGACAGTTGTAACCCCTAACATACAGGACAGCTATAACCTCTAACCCTAACAGACAGGACAGTTGTAACCCCTAACAGACAGGACAGTTGTAACCTCTAACCCTAACAGACAGGACAGTTGTAACCCCTAACAGACAGGACAGCTGTAACCCCTAACAGACAGGACAGCTGTAACCCCTAACAGACAGGACAGGTGTAACCCCTAACAGACAGGACAGGTGTAACCCCTAACAGACAGGACAGGTGTAACCCCTAACAGACAGGACAGGTGTAACCCCTAACAGACAGGACAGGTTTAACCCCTAACAGACAGGACAGGTGAAACCCCTAACAGACAGGACAGTTGTAACCCCTAACAGACAGGACAGTTGTAACCCCTAACAGACAGGACAGTTGTAACCCCTAACAGACAGGACAGTTGTAACCTCTAACCCTAACAGACAGGACAGTTGTAAACCCGAACAGACAGGACAGTTGTAACCCCGAACAGACAGGACAGTTGTAACCCCTAACAGACAGGACAGTTGTAACCCCTAACAGACAGGACAGTTGTAACCCTTAACAGACAGGACAGTTGTAACCTCTAACCCTAACAGACAGGACAGTTGTAACCCCTAACAGACAGGACAGTTGTAACCCCTAACCCTAACAGACAGGACAGTTGTAACCCCGAACAGACAGGACAGTTGTAACCCCGAACAGACAGGACAGTTGTAACCCCGAACAGACAGGACAGTTGTAACCCCGAACAGACAGGACAGTTGTAACCTCTAACAGACAGGACAGTTGTAACCCCTAAAAGACAGGACAGGTGTAACCCCTAACAGACAGGACAGGTGTAACCCCTAACAGACAGGACAGGTGTAACCCCTAACAGACAGGACAGTTGTAACCCCTAACAGACAGGACAGTTGTAACCTCTGACCCTAACAGACAGGACAGCTGTAACCTCTAACCCCTAACAGACAGGACAGCTGTAACCTCTAACCCTAACAGACAGGACAGCTGTAACCCCTAACAGACAGGACAGTTGTAACCCCTAACAAACAGGACAGTTGTAACCCCTAACAGACAGGACAGTTGTAACCCCTAACAGACAGGACAGCTGTAACCCCTAACAGACAGGACAGGTGTAACCCCTAACAGACAGGACAGGTGTAACCCCTAACAGACAGGACAGGTGTAACCCCTAACAGACAGGACAGGTGTAACCCCTAACAGACAGGACAGGTGTAACCCCTAACAGACAGGACAGGTGTAACCCCTAACAGACAGGACAGGTGTAACCCCTAACAGACAGGACAGGTGTAACCCCTAACAGACAGGACAGTTGTAACCCCTAACAGACAGGACAGCTGTAACCTCTGACCCTAACAGACAGGACAGCTGTAACCTCTAACCCCTAACAGACAGGACAGCTGTAACCTCTAACCCTAACAGACAGGACAGCTGTAACCCCTAACAGACAGGACAGTTGTAACCCCTAACAGACAGGACAGTTGTAACCCCTAACCCTAACAGACAGGACAGTTGTAACCCCGAACAGACAGGACAGTTGTAACCCCGAACAGACAGGACAGTTGTAACCCCGAACAGACTGGACAGTTGTAACCCCTAACAGACAGGACAGTTGTAACCCCTAACAGACAGGACAGTTGTAACCCCGAACAGACAGGACAGTTGTAACCCCGAACAGACAGGACAGTTGTAACCTCTAACAGACAGGACAGTTGTAACCTCTAACAGACAGGACAGTTGTAACCTCTAACAGACAGGACAGCTCTAACCCTAACAGACAGGACAGCTGTAACCCCTAACAGACAGGACAGTTGTAACCCCTAAAAGACAGGACAGCTGTAACCCCTAACAGACAGGACAGTTGTACCCTCTAACCCTAACAGACAGGACAGGTGTAACCCCTAACAGACAGGACAGGTGTAACCCCTAACAGACAGGACAGGTGTAACCCCTAACAGACAGGACAGTTGTAACCTCTGACCCTAACAGACAGGACAGCTGTAACCTCTGACCCTAACAGACAGGACAGTTGTAACCTCTGACCCTAACAGACAGGACAGCTGTAACCTCTAACCCCTAACAGACAGGACAGCTGTAACCTCTAACCCTAACAGACAGGACAGCTGTAACCCCTAACAGACAGGACAGTTGTAACCCCTAACAAACAGGACAGTTGTAACCCCTAACAGACAGGACAGTTGTAACCCCTAACAGACAGGACAGCTGTAACCCCTAACAGACAGGACAGCTGTAACCCCTAACAGACAGGACAGTTGTAACCCCTAACAGACAGGACAGTTGTAACCTCTAACCCTAACAGACAGGACAGTTGTAACCCCTAACAGACAGGACAGTTGTAACCCCTAACCCTAACAGACAGGACAGTTGTAACCCCGAACAGACAGGACAGTTGTAACCCCGAACAGACAGGACAGTTGTAACCCCGAACAGACAGGACAGCTCTAACCCTAACAGACAGGACAGCTGTAACCCCTAACAGACAGGACAGCTGTAACCCCTAAAAGACAGGACAGCTGTAACCCCTAACAGACAGGACAGTTGTAACCTCTAACCCTAACAGACAGGACAGCTGTAACCCCTAACAGACAGGACAGGTGTAACCCCTAACAGACAGGACAGGTGTAACCCCTAACAGACAGGACAGGTGTAACCCCTAACAGACAGGACAGCTGTAACCTCTGACCCTAACAGACAGGACAGCTGTAACCTCTGACCCTAACAGACAGTACAGCTGTAACCCCTAACAGACAGGACAGTTGTAACCCCTAACAAACAGGACAGTTGTAACACCTAACAGACAGGACAGTTGTAACCCCTAACAGACAGGACAGTTGTAACCCCTAACAGACAGGACAGTTGTAACCCCTAACAGACAGGACAGTTGTAACCTCTAACCTAACAGACAGGACAGTTGTAACCTCTAACCTAACAGACAGGACAGTTGTAACCCCTAAAAGACAAAACAGCTGTAACCCCTAACAGACAGGACAGCTGTAACCCCTACCAGACAGAACAGTTGTAACCCCTAATAGACAGGATAGTTGTAAACTCTAACCCTAACGGACAGGACAGTTGTAACCTCTAACAGACAGAACAGTTGTAACCTTTAACCCTAACAGACAGGACAGTTGTAACCCCTAACAGACAGGACAGCTGTAACCCCTAACAGACAGGACAGCTGTAACCCCTAACAGACAGAACAGCTGTAACCCCTAACAGACATAACAGTTGTAACCCCTAACAGACAGGACAGTTGTAAACTCTAACCCTAACAGACAGGACAGTTGTAACCCATAACAGACAGGACAGCTGTAACCTCTAACCCTAACAGACAGGACAGCTGTAACCCCTAACAAACAGGACAGCTGTAACCTCTAACCCTAACAGACAGGACAGCTGCAACCCCTAACAGACAGGACAGTTGTAACCCCTAACAGACAGGACAGCTGTAACCTCTAACCCTAACAGACAGGACAGCTATAACCCCTAACAGACAGGACAGCTGTAACCTCTAACCCTAACAGACAGGACAGTTGTAACCCCTAACAGACAGGACAGCTGTAACCCCTAACAGACAGGACAGCTGTAACCCCTAACAGACAGGACAGCTGTAACACCTACCAGACAGAACAGTTGTAACCCCTAACAGACAGGATAGTTGTAAACTCTAACCCTAACAGACAGGACAGTTGTAACCCCTAACAGACAGGACAGCTGTAACCTCTAACCCTAACAGACAGGACAGTTGTAACCCCTAACATACAGGACAGCTATAACCTCTAACCCTAACAGACAGGACAGTTGTAACCCCTAACAGACAGGACAGTTGTAACCTCTAACCCTAACAGACAGGACAGTTGTAACCCCTAACAGACAGGACAGCTGTAACCCCTAACAGACAGGACAGTTGTACCCTCTAACCCTAACAGACAGGACAGCTGTAACCCCTAACAGACAGGACAGGTGTAACCCCTAACAGACAGGACAGGTGTAACCCCTAACAGACAGGACAGGTGTAACCCCTAACAGACAGGACAGCTGTAACCTCTGACCCTAACAGACAGGACAGCTGTAACCTCTAACCCCTAACAGACAGGACAGCTGTAACCTCTAACCCTAACAGACAGGACAGCTGTAACCCCTAACAGACAGGACAGTTGTAACCCCTAACAAACAGGACAGTTGTAACCCCTAACAGACAGGACAGTTGTAACCCCTAACAGACAGGACAGCTGTAACCCCTAACAGACAGGACAGTTGTAACCCCTAACAGACAGGACAGTTGTAACCTCTAACCCTAACAGACAGGACAGTTGTAACCCCTAACAGACAGGACAGCTGTAACCCCTAACAGACAGGACAGTTGTACCCTCTAACCCTAACAGACAGGACAGCTGTAACCCCTAACAGACAGGAGTAACCCCTAACAGACAGGACAGTTGTAACCCCTAACAGACAGGACAGTTGTAACCTCTAACCCTAACAGACAGGACAGTTGTAAACCCGAACAGACAGGACAGTTGTAACCCCGAACAGACAGGACAGTTGTAACCCCTAACAGACAGGACAGTTGTAACCCCTAACAGAAAGGACAGTTGTAACCCCTAACAGACAGGACAGTTGTAACCTCTAACCCTAACAGACAGGACAGTTGTAACCCCTAACAGACAGGACAGTTGTAACCCCTAACCCTAACAGACAGGACAGTTGTAACCCCGAACAGACAGGACAGTTGTAACCCCGAACAGACAGGACAGTTGTAACCCCGAACAGACAGGACAGTTGTAACCTCTAACAGACAGGACAGTTGTAACCTCTAACAGACAGGACAGTTGTAACCTCTAACAGACAGGACAGTTGTAACCTCTAACAGACAGGACAGTTGTAACCTCTAACAGACAGGACAGTTGTAACCTCTAACAGACAGGACAGTTGTAACCTCTAACAGACAGGACAGTTGTAACCTCTAACAGACAGGACAGTTGTAACCTCTAACAGACAAACCTCTAACAGACAGGACAGTTGTAACCTCTAACAGACAGGACAGTTGTAACCTCTAACAGACAGGACAGCTCTAACCCTAACAGACAGGACAGCTGTAACCCCTAACAGACAGGACAGTTGTAACCCCTAAAAGACAGGACAGCTGTAACCCCTAACAGACAGGACAGTTGTAACCTCTGACCCTAACAGACAGGACAGTTGTAACCTCTAACCCCTAACAGACAGGACAGCTGTAACCTCTAACCCTAACAGACAGGACAGCTGTAACCCCTAACAGACAGGACAGTTGTAACCCCTAACAAACAGGACAGTTGTAACCCCTAACAGACAGGACAGTTGTAACCCCTAACAGACAGGACAGCTGTAACCCCTAACAGACAGGACAGTTGTAACCCCTAACAGACAGGACAGTTGTAACCTCTAACCCTAACAGACAGGACAGTTGTAACCCCTAACAGACAGGACAGTTGTAACCCCGAACAGACAGGACAGTTGTAACCCCAAACAGACAGGACAGTTATAACCCCGAACAGACAGGACAGTTGTAACCTCTAACAGACAGGACAGTTGTAACCTCTAACAGACAGGACAGTTGTAACCTCTAACAGACAGGACAGTTGTAACCTCTAACAGACAGGACAGTTGTAACCTCTAACAGACAGGACAGTTGTAACCTCTAACAGACAGGACAGTTGTAACCTCTAACAGACAGGACAGTTGTAACCTCTAACAGACAGGACAGTTGTAACCTCTAACAGACAGGACAGCTCTAACCCTAACAGACAGGACAGCTGTAACCCCTAACAGACAGGACAGTTGTAACCCCTAAAAGACAGGACAGCTGTAACCCCTAACAGACAGGACAGTTGTAACCTCTGACCCTAACAGACAGGACAGTTGTAACCTCTAACCCCTAACAGACAGGACAGCTGTAACCTCTAACCCTAACAGACAGGACAGCTGTAACCCCTAACAGACAGGACAGTTGTAACCCCTAACAAACAGGACAGTTGTAACCCCTAACAGACAGGACAGTTGTAACCCCTAACAGACAGGACAGCTGTAACCCCTAACAGACAGGACAGTTGTAACCCCTAACAGACAGGACAGTTGTAACCTCTAACCCTAACAGACAGGACAGTTGTAACCCCTAACAGACAGGACAGTTGTAACCCCGAACAGACAGGACAGTTGTAACCCCGAACAGACAGGACAGTTGTAACCTCTAACAGACAGGACAGTTGTAACCTCTAACAGACAGGACAGTTGTAACCTCTAACAGACAGGACAGTTGTAACCTCTAACAGACAGGACAGTTGTAACCCCTAACAGACAGGACAGTGGAGTGATAAGTATGAAGTTAATCATGAAACATTATTCTACTCCTACGTGAACCAGATTAGGGTTGTCACTTTCAACCCTAAAGTAGATGTACTGGTAATGTCCCGTCGTTCTCACTTTCAACCCTAAAGTAGATGTACTGGAAATGTCCTGTCGTTCTCACTTTCAACCCTAAAGTAGATGTACTGGTAATGTCCCGTCATTCTCACTTTCAACCCTAAAGTAGATGTACTGGTAAATGTCCCGTCGTTCTCACTTTCAACCCTAAAGTAGATGTACTGGTAATGTCCCGTCGTTCTCACTTTCAACCCTAAAGTAGATGTACTGGTAAATGTCCCGTCGTTCTCACTTTCAACCCTAAAGTAGATGTACTGGCAATGTCCCGTCGTTCTCACTTTCAACCCTAAAGTAGATGTACTGGTAAATGTCCCCACGTTCTCACTTTCAACCCTAAAGTAGATGTACTGGTAATGTCCCGTCGTTCTCACTTTCAACCCTAAAGTAGATGTACTGGTAAACGTCCCGTCGTTCTTACTTTCCTGCTCCGCCAGCGAAGGCCAGTCCAGAGGCGTTCATTCCAGCCAGGACGAAGTAGCCGTGCACGTCCGGTGTCTCCCCCATCAGACAGCGCATGTCTGGGGTGAACGACTCGGGACAGTTGACCAGCTGCTGGATCTCACACACCTCCAGCTCTGGCATCCTCCTCAACAGGGCCGACAGCATGGGTTCTACAGGGGGGAGGGTGAGAGAGGGGGTTAGGTAGAGATACTACGGACCGGTCAGTTACTACGGTTTATAATCACACAGTATAAACACAGTATATAACCAGTATAAACACAGTATAAACACAGTATATACGGTTTGATTCCCACTGGGGCCAACCCATTCTAGAATGTGTGGCGCCAACATCATGGGTTCGATTCCCACTGGGGCCAACCCATTCTAGAATGTGTGGCGCCAACATCATGGGTTCAATTCCTACTGGGGCCAACCCATTCTAGAATGTGTAGCACCAACATCATGGGTTCGATTCCCACTGGGGCCAACCCATTCTAGAATGTGTGGCGCCAACATCATGGGTTCGATTCCCACTGGGGTCAACCCATTCTAGAATGTGTAGCACCAACATCATGGGTTCGATTCCCACTGGGGCCAACCCATTCTAGAATGTGTGGCACCAACATCATGGGTTCGATTCCCACCCAGGGCCAACCCATTCTAGAATATGGTGGCACCAACATCATGGGTTCGATTCCCACTGGGGCCAACCCATTCTAGAATGTGGTGGCACCAACATCATGGGTTCGATTCCCACTGGGGCCAACCCATTCTAGAATGTGGTGGCACCAACATCATGGGTTCGATTCCCACAGGGGCCAACCCATTCTAGAATGTGTTGGCACCAACATCATGGGTTCGATTCCCACTGGGGCCAACTCATTCTAGAATGTGTGGCGCAAACATCATGGGTTCGATTCCCACTGGGGCCAACCCATTCTAGAATGTGGTGGCACCAACATCATGGGTTCGATTCCCACTGGGGCCAACCCATTCTAGAATGTGGTGGCACCAACATCATGGGTTCGATTCCCACTGGGGGCAACCCATTCTAGAATGTGGCTCCAACATCATGGGTTCAATTCCCACTGGGGGCAACCCATTCTAGAATGTGGCTCCAACATCATGGGTTCGATTCCCACTGGGGGCAACCCATTCTAGAATGTGTAGCACCAACATCATGGGTTCGATTCCCACTGGGGCCAACCCATTCTAGAATGTGGCTCCAACATCATGGGTTCGATTCCCACTGGGGCCAACCCATTCTAGAATGTGGTGGCACCAACATCATGGGTTCGATTCCCACTGGGGCCAACCCATTCTAGAATGTGTGGCTCAGTTGGTAAAACGTCTGCTAAATGGAATCCCATGTTTAACAGTAGCTGTGGCAACGTAAACTGAACAGAGTGCCGTTGTAGATAAATCAGCCCCCGTCTCTCACCGAAGTGGTCCCAGTCCTCCTGCATGTTCTGTATCTCCAGCTGATTACGTCCCTCGGTGAAAATGGGTTTAGGGTTCTTCTCAAATCCTCCAGACAGGACCCCTCCCTGCCACGCTCTCACATAGATCCTCCCATCCATATCTATCACCACTAGAGAGAGAGAACACACAGAGATACACAGTTACAACACAGTCTAACCCCTGACCCCACATGGATATGGTTGGATCTGTCCCCACTAGAGAGAGAGAGAGAACACACAGAGATACACAGTTACAACACAGTCTAACCCCACATGGATATGGTTGGATCTATCACCACTAGAGAGAGAACACACAGAGATACACAGTTACAACACAGTCTAACCCCTGACCCCACATGGATATGGTTGGATCTGTCACCACTAGAGAGAGAGAGAGAACACACAGAGATACACAGTTACAACACAGTCTAACTCCTGACCCTTAACCCCACATGGATATGGTTGGGAGGATAAATGAAATGTTGAACACCAGAAAATTTAATTAAATTGATAAAAGAAACAGCCTCTATTGAATTCTATCTGCTTCTGAAGCATGTGTACAGCCAAGCCTTATCATTAAAACAATTCGCTGGGAGATTTATTTTCTTCTTCATATAGTCACACAGTCCTCCCAAAATAAAACTCCTGGAAAAAATATTTTGTTGCATATGCGACCATTATTGGTCACACTTTAGAGCCCTGATTACAACACACCCTGACCACTAGATAGGACAGAGTTCAGGCCTGTGGAGGCTCCTCAGAGGAGGAAGGGGAGGACAATCCTCCTCAGATAATTTCATAAAAATGTAAAAAAATTATCCCATTTAGATAAAACTACACAAAAAAAATATTTGTATGTTACCAAATCATTGATTAAAAAAAACACACTGTTTTGCAATGAAGGTCTACAGTAGCCTCAACAGCACCACGATGTAGCCGGAGGACAGCTAGTTTCCGTCCTCCTCTGGGAACAAAACCTAGGAGGCTCGTGGTTCTCACCCCCTTCCATAGACTTACACAGTAATTATGACAACTTCCGGAGGATGTTCTCCAACCTATCAGAGCTTTTGCAGCATGACCTGACATGTTGTCCACCCAATCAAAAGATCAGATAATTAATCTAGTACTGAAAGTATAAGCTACAGCTAGCTAGCAGTGCATAAAACGTGGTGAGTAGTTGACTTGAGAGACAGACAATAGTTGAACAGTTTTCAAATGAATTTCTTCATCCTGTTTCAACTGTTGCCATGCACCTGCAACAAGATTGCTCAGATGTGCGAGTGCCTTTTTGAATTTCTTCAAAAATGAAGGAAAAGCAAGAGAGAGAGCGTTTGCTATATTTTTCTGTATTTTTTTTTCTTCTTCACGTACACAGCTAGCGAATGCAGCTAGCTAGATTAGCCTACTCAAACAAAGAGAGATACTATGTTAGCTAGCTGGCTATGGCTATCCAACACTGGAACTATCCAATGCCAAGTCAAGGTAAGCTTTTGGTTATATTAATTTATTTCCACCGGGGCCCGCCGGTGTAACTGCTAAACTGCTTGCTGACTGTACTGCATGATTGTAGCGGTTTTACTAATGCATTAGTTCTAGTAGCTATGTTGACTAGCTATGACGTCAGCTAATATGGTGACAACGATGTAGGCTGTGCGTAGCGGTTATGATATGAAGGTTTGGCTCTGAAAGGTTTTTTCGCCTGGTCACAGACAGCTGATGTGGTGCACTGAAGTCTGCAAGCGAAGGGAAACGTTGAGGAGAGCGCATAGATGTGAGAAGTTATTCTACAACGAGCAAAGTGATCATGCTGTTTGTATGTGGCTGCTATGAAAGGGATCATGCTGTTTGTACGTGGCTGCTATGAAAGGGATCATGCTGTTTGTACGTGGCTGCTATGAAAGTGATCATGCTGTTTGTACTTGGCTGCTATGAAAGTGATCATGCTGTTTGTACGTGGCTGCTATGAAAGTGATCATGCTGTTTGTACGTGGCTGCTATGAAAGTGATCATGCTGTTTGTACGTGGCTGCTATGAAAGTGATCATGCTGTTTGTACGTGGCTGCTATGAAAAGAATCATGCTGTTTGTACGTAGCTGCTATGAAGGTGATCATGCTGTTTGTACGTGGCTGCTATGAAAGTGATCATGCTGTTTGTACGTGGCTGCTATTAAAGGGATCATGCTGTTTGTACGTGGCTGCCATGAAAGTGATCATGCTGTTTGTATGTGGCTGCTATTAAAAGGTTAAAGGGATCATGCTGTTTGTATGGGGCTGCTATGAAAGTGATCATGCTGTTTGTATGTGGCTGCTATGAAAGGGATCATGCTGTTTGTATGTGGCTGCTATGAAAGTGATCATGCTGTTTGTACGTGATCATGCTGTTTGTATGTGGCTGCTATGAAAGGGATCATGCTGTTTGTATGGAGCTGCTATGAAAGTGATCATGCTGTTTGTATGGGGCTGCTATGAAAGGGATCATGCTGTTTGTATGGGGCTGCTATGAAAGGGATCATGCTGTTTGTAAGGGGCTGCTATGAAAGTGATCATGCTGTTTGTATGGGGCTGCTATGAAAGTGATCATGTTGTTTGTATGGGGCTGCTATGAAAGTGATCATACTGTTTGTACGTAATCATGCTGTTTGTATGTGACTACTATGAAAGGGATCATGATGTTTGTATGGGGCTGCTATGAAAGGGATCATGATGTTTGTACGGGGCTGCTATGAAAGGAATCATGCTGTTTGTATGTGGCTGCTATGAAAGGGATCATGCTGTTTGTACGGGACTGCTATGAAAGTGAACATGCTGTTTGTACGTGGCTGCTATGAAAGTGATCATGCTGTTTGTACGTGGCTGCTATGAAAGTGATCATGCTGTTTGTACATGGCTGCTATGAAAGTGAACTGTGTTAGTGTGTGATCAGGGGTATATTCATTCTGCCGATTCTGATGAAAAACATTTCTTAAAACGGAACAAAAACAGGGATGAACATTACTGGATTTGTCCAATTGAATATCTCTTTTGAAACTGTTTGGACTAATGATGACACCGTAGATCAGATAGATGCAGGAAAGAGTGTGCAAGGTGGTATTGAATGGGTCAATATCTGTCACCTTGATTACTGGTATTGAGTGGGTCATTATCTGTTATAATCTCCACCCGGCACAGCCAGAAGAGGACTGGCCACCCCTCAGAGCCTGGTTCCTCTCTAGGTTTCTTCCTAGGTTTTGGCCTTTCTAGGGAGTTCTTCCTAGCCACCCCTCATAGCCTGGTTCCTCTAGGTTTCTTCCTAGGTTCTGGCCTTTCTAGGGAGTTTTTCCTAGCCACCCCTCATAGCCTGGTTCCTCTCTAGGTTTCTTCCTAGGTTCTGGCCTTTCTAGGGAGTTTTTCCTAGCCACCCCTCATAGCCTGGTTCCTCTCTAGGTTTCTTCCAAGGTTTTGGCCTTTCTAGGGAGTTTTTCCTAGCCACAGTGCTTCTACACCTGCATTGCTTGCTGTTTGGGGTTTTAGGCAGGGTTTCTGTACAGCACTTTGAGATATCAGCTGATGTAAGAAGGGCTTTATAAATACATTTGATTTGAATATGAATGACAGTATCCTAAACCCATCACTGTTACATTGAACTGGGTGAATGACAGTATCCTAAACCCATCACTGTTACATTGAACTGGGTGAATATGAATGACAGTATCCTAAACCCATCACTGTTACATTGAACTGGGTGAATATGAAGGACAGTATCCTAAACCCATCACTGTTACATTGAACTGGGTGAATATGAATGACAGTATCCTAAACCCATCACTGGTTCAGCCATATTACAGCTAGTCTCTCAACGCCTTCTGGACTGAACGGAACCAGCTCTAACTCCTTGAAGAAACAATATGTGGATTATTTTACAAGCAAAGTAAAACAAAAATGGTAGACATTAATAAAGTGAACGTGGTACTCAATTACAAAGCAAAGCCACCCACATAGAACCAGAACACTGGTTCTGGGCTGTAGAGGAGGTGGTCTCACCTGGGGTTCTGGGCTCTGAGAGGAGGTGGTCTCACCTGGGGTGCTGGGCTGTAGAGGCTCTGAGAGGAGGTAGTCTCACCTGGGGTTCTGGGCTCTGAGAGGAGGTGGTCTCACCTGGGGTTCTGGGCTCTGAGAGGAGGTGGTCTCACCTGGGGTGCTGGGCTGTAGAAGAGGTAGTCTCACCTGGGTGCTGGGCTGTAGAGGCTCTGCTAGAGGCTTGGAGAGGAGGTAGAAGTGTTCACATCCATGGAGAGGAACAGACACCTTGGTCTCACTGGCCTGGCCCAGCTCATACGCCCACTGAGGAACATACATAGGACAGTTATAACACATAATATAGCATTCATAACCCCCTATGATATGACAGCTAGTTACAACACTGGTCTGCTCCAGCTCCTATACCCAGAGTCTTTAGTTTAGTTACAACACTGGTCTGGTCCAGCTCCTACACCCAGAGAGTCTTTAGTTTAGTTACAACACTGGTCCGGTCCAGCTCCTACACCCAGAGAGTCTTTAGTTTAGTTATAACACTGGTCCAGCTCCTACACCCAGAGAGTCTTTAGTTTAGTTACAACACTGGCCTGGTCCAGCTCCTACACCCAGAGAGTCTTTAGTTTAGTTACAACACTGGTCTGGTCCAGCTCCTACACCCAGAGAGTCTTTAGTTTAGTTACAACACTGGCCTGGTCCAGCTCCTACACCCAGAGAGTCTTTAGTTTAGTTACAACACTGGTCTGGTCCAGCTCCTACACCCAGAGAGTCTTTAGTTTAGTTACAACACTGGTCTGGTCCAGCTCCTACACCCAGAGAGTCTTTAGTTTAGTTACAACACTGGCCTGGTCCAGCTCCTACACCCAGAGAGTCTTTAGTTTAGTTACAACACTGGTCTGGTCCAGCTCCTACACCCAGAGAGTGTTTACTTTAGTTACAACACTGGCCTGGTCCAGCTCCTACACCCAGAGAGTCTTTAGTTTAGTTACAACACTGGTCTGGTCCAGCTCCTACACCCAGAGAGTCTTTAGTTTAGTTACAACACTGGCCTGGTCCAGCTCCTACACCCAGAGAGTCTTTAGTTTAGTTACAACACTGGTCTGGTCCAGCTCCTACACCCAGAGAGTCTTTAGTTTAGTTACAACACTGGCCTGGTCCAGCTCCTACACCCAGAGAGTCTTTAGTTTAGTTACAACACTGGTCTGGTCCAGCTCCTACACCCAGAGAGTCTTTAGTTTAGTTACAACACTGGCCTGGTCCAGCTCCTACACCCAGAGAGTCTTTAGTTTAGTTACAATACTGGTCTGGTCCAGCTCCTACACCCAGAGAGTCTTTAGTTTAGTTACAAAACTGGTCTGGTCCAGCTCCTACACCCAGAGAGTCTTTAGTTTATAAACCTCAGGAGACAGCTAGTTACAACACTTCATATACAGCATGTATATGTCCCAAATGGTTCCTTATTGTAGTGCACTAAATAGGATGCATCCTATCATTCATAACGCGCTATGAAACCTTAGATCAGTTGGGCTGAAGAGAGCTGTCTAGCACAGTGTTAACTGTCTAAAGACTAGTGGAGAGGGAGAGAGACCCCAAGTCATTTACAGTCTCTCTCTCCCACACAGTCTCACACACACACACAGTCTCACACAGTCACACACACAGTCACACACAGTCACACACACAGTCACACACACACAGTCACACACGTAATGGAGAGATTCACCTGTCCTGCACAGTTGACAAAGTATTCACACTCGATGGCTCCTCTGTCCGTCTCCACCGCTGTCACATGTCCCTTGTCCATCATCACGTGGTTAACTGTGGTGCGTTCATGGATCTGCACTCCTGGAGGATCAGAACAGGGCAGACGGTCGAAGTCGGAAGTTTACATACACCTTAACCAAATACATTTAAACTCAGTTTTTCACAATTCCTGATATTTAATCCTAGTAAAAATTCCCTGTCTTAGGTCAGTTAGGATCATCACTTTATTTTAAGAATGTGAAATGTCAGAATAATAGTGGAGAGAATGATTTATTTCAGCTTTTATTTCTTTTATCACATTCCCAGTGGGTCAAAAGTTTACATATAAACTCAATTAGTATTTGATAGCATTGCCTTTAAATTGTTTAACTTGGGTCAAACGTTTTGGGTAGCCTTCCACAAGCTTCCCACAATAAGTTGGGTGAATTTTGGCCCATTCCTCCTGACAGAGCTGGTGTAACTGAGTCAGGTTTGTAGGCCTCCTTGCTCACACACGCTTTTTCAGTTCTGCCCACAAATTTTCTAGAGGATTGAGATCAGGGCTTTGTGATGGCCACTCCAATACCTTGACTTTGTTGTCCTTAAGCCATTTTGCCACAACTTTGGAAGTATGCTTGGGGTCATTGTCCATTTGGAAGACCCATTTGTGTCCAAGCTTTAACTTCCTGACTGATGTCTTGAGATGTTGCTTCAATATATCCACGTAATTTTCCATCCTCATGATGCCATCTATTTTGTGAAGTGCTCCAGTCCCTCCTGCAGCAAAGCACCCCCACAACATGATGCTGCCACCCCCATGCTTCACGGTTGGGATGGTGTTCTTTGGCTTGCAAGTCTCCCCCTTTTCCTCCAAACATAACGATGGTCATTATGGTCAAACAGTTCTATTTTTGTTTCATCAGACCAGAGGACATTTCTCCAAAATGTGCAGTTGCAAACCGTAGTCTGGCATTTTTATGGCGATTTTGGAGCAGTGGCTTCTTCCTTGCTGAGCGGCCTTTCAGGTTATGTCGATATAGGACTCGTTTTACTGTGGATATGGATAATTTTGTACCTGTTTCCTCCAGCATCTTCACAAGGTCCTTTGCTGTTGTTCTGGGATTGATTTGCACTTTTCGCACCAAAGTACATTATTCTCTAGGTGACAGAACGCGTCTCCTTCCTGAGCGGTATGACGGCTGCGTGGTCCCATGGTGTTTATACTTGCATACTATTGTTTGTACAGATGAACGTGGTACCTTCAGGCGTTTGGAAATTGCTCCCAAGGATGAACCAGACTTGTGGAGTTCTACAATTATGAGGTCTTGGCTGATTTTTTTTGATTTCCGCATGATGTCAAGCACAGAGGTACTGAGTTTGAAGGTAGGCCTTGAAATACATCCACAGGTACACCTCCAATTGACTCAAATTATATCAATTAGCCTATCAGAAGCTTCTAAAGCCATGACATCATTTTCTGGAATTTTCCAAGCTCTTTAAAGGCACAGTCAACTTAGTGTATGTAAACTTCTGACCCACTGGAATTGTGATACAGTGAATTATAAGTGAAATCTGTCTGTAAACAATTGTTGGAAAAATGACTTGTGTCATGCACAAAGTAGATGTCCTAACTGACTTGCCAAAACTATAGTTTGTTAACAAGAAATTTGTGGAGTGGTTGAAAAAATGTGTTTTACTGACTCCAACCTAAGTGTATGTAAACTTCCGACTTCAACTGTATATGTATTCATGTAGAACGGTACAATGTGATCAAATATTACAAACACTATGTGTAGTTCCCCGGCAGATTGACTGGAGTACCAGGATGTTAAATTAGCCAAAGAGATGCCCCATGGGAACTAACTAACTCACTCTGCTTGGCAGGCCACACCTTGGCCCTTCCCTCCAGAAGCCTTGCTTTCTGGCTTCATTACGTCCTAACTAACTCACTCTGCTTGGCAGGCCACACCTTGGCCCTTCCCTCCAGAAGCCTTGCTTTCTGGCTTCATTACATCCTAACTAACTCACTCTGCCTGGCAGGCCACACCTTGGCCCTTCCCTCCAGAAGCCTTGCTTTCTGGCTTCATTACGTCCTAACTAACTCACTCTGCCTGGCAGGCCACACCTTGGCCCTTCCCTCCAGAAGCCTTGCTTTCTGGCTTCATTACATCCTAACTAACTCACTCTGCCTGGCAGGCCACACCTTGGCCCTTCCCTCCAGAAGCCTTGCTTTCTGGCTTCATTACGTCCTAACTAACTCACTCTGCTTGGCAGGCCACACCTTGGCCCTTCCCTCCAGAAGCCTTGCTTTCTGGCTTCATTACGTCCTAACTAACTCACTCTGCTTGGCAGGCCACACCTTGGCCCTTCCTTCCAGAAGCCTTGCTTTCTGGCTTCATTAAATCCTAACTAACTCACTCTGCCTGACAGGCCACACCTTGGCCCTTCCCTCCAGAAGCCTTGCTTTCTGGCTTCATTACATCCTAACTGATGGCAATATCACATGGTTCTAACTTCCTATTGAAATCTCCACTACAGAAAATTCCCCCGAATCAGGACGGAACAAGCAGGACATCTGGAATCATCCAATCAGGATTTCTGGAAAAACCTGGGAATTTTTAGGTTTGCAAGTCTAACAATAGTCCATCCTTGGTTTTACTGTCTCACCGTGTCCGGCCGCTGCCGTGGCGAGGGCGTGATTGACGTCAGGCGGTGATACCACGGCATCCCCCGGAAGGTGGAGCGCACCCACCAGGTCATGAATATTCACCATGGGGTGGAGCTTGGAGACCTCTTTGGGTTTAATCACGTTACAGGGGATCCCCATCACACTGAGAGAGAGGGGAGGGGAGAGAGAGAAGGAGAGGGAGAGAGGAGGAGAGGGAGGAGGATAGAGGAGGAGAGGGAGGAGGAGAGGGAGGAGGAGAGGGAGGAGGAGAGGGAGAAGGAGAGGGAGAAGGAGAAGGAGAGAGGAGGAGGGAGGAGGAGAGGGGGGAGGAGAGGGGGGAGGAGAGGGAGGAGGAGAGAGGAGGAGGAGAGAGGAGGAGGAGAGAGGAGGAGGAGAGAGAGGAGGAGGGGGAAGAGGGGAGAGAGGAGAGGGATTGAGGAGGAGAGAGAGGAGAGTTATGGAGAT
Organism: Salmo trutta; assembly: GCF_901001165.1. Classification (NCBI taxonomy): domain Eukaryota; kingdom Metazoa; phylum Chordata; class Actinopteri; order Salmoniformes; family Salmonidae; genus Salmo; species Salmo trutta. The sequence goes on from NW_021823053.1 coordinate 34,758, forward strand.
TTCCAGAAACATTCAGCAGGCCAGTGGAGACTGCTTGTCAGAGATGGACTAATAGAAAACAGCAGGCCAGTGGAGCTGGATAGGACAAATGTAATGAATAGTCTAGAAGGACTAAATGTAATGAACAGTCGAGAGAGAGTACTGAGCTATAATTCAGACCAGAGGAGAGACAGGGTCAGGGAGAGACCTACTGGACCAGAGGAGAGGCAGGGTCAGGGAGAGACCTACTGGACCAGAGGAGAGGCAGGGTCAGGGAAAGACCTACTGGACCAGAGAGAGACCTACTGGACAGAGGAGAGGCAGGGGGTCAGGGGAGAGACCTACTGGACCAGAGAGAGAGACATACTGGACCAGAGAGAGGCAGGGTCAGGGAGAGAGACCTACTGGACCAAGAGAGAGACCTACTGGACCAGAGAGAGGCATGGTCAGGGAGAGACCTACTGGACCAGAGGAGAGGCAGGGAGAGACCTTACTGGACCAGAGAGAGAGACCTTACTGGACCAGAGAGAGAGACCTACTGGACCAGAGAGAGAGACCTACTGGACCAGAGAGAGAGACCTACTGGACCAGAGAGAGAGCCCTACTGGACCAGAGAGAGAGCCCTACTGGACCAGAGAGAGAGACCTACTAGACCAGAGAGAGAGACCTACTGGACCAGAGTGAGAGACCTACTGGACCAGAGAGAGAGACCCACTGGACCAGAGCGAGAGACCTACTGGACCAGAGAGAGACCTACTGGACCGGAGGAGAGGCAGGGTCAGGGAGAGATCTACTGGACCAGAGGAGAGGCAGGGTCAGGGAGAGATCTACTGGACCAGAGGAGAGGCAGGGTCAGGGAGACCTACTGGACCAGAGAGAGAGACCTACTGGACCAGAGAGAGAGACCTACTGGACCAGAGAGAGAGACCTACTGGACAGGAGGAGAGGCAGGGTCAGGGAGAGATCTACTGGACCAGATGAGAGGCAGGGTCAGGGAGAGACCTACTGGACCAGAGGAGAGGCAGGGAGAGACCTTACTGGACCAGAGAGAGAGACTTACTGGACCAGAGAGAGAGACCTACTGAACCAGAGAGAGAGACCTACTGGACCAGAGAGAGAGACCTACTGGACCAGAGAGAGAGACCTACTGGACCAGAGAGAGAGACCTACTGGACCAGAGTGAGAGACCTACTGGACCAGAGTGAGAGACCTACTGGACCAGAGAGAGAGACCCACTGGACCAGAGTGAGAGACCTACTGGACCAGAGAGAGACCTACTGGACCGGAGGAGAGGCAGGGTCAGGGAGAGATCTAATGGACCAGAGGAGAGGCAGGGTCAGGGAGAGACCTACTGGACCAGAGGAGAGGCAGGGTCAGGGAGAGACCTACTGGACCAGAGAGAGACAGGGTCAGGGAGAGACCTACTGGACCAGAGAGAGACCTACTGGACCATAGAGAGACCTACTGGACCGGAGGAGAGGCAGGGTCAGGGAGAGATCTACTGGACCAGAGGAGAGGCAGGGTCAGGGAGAGACCTACTGGACCAGAGGAGAGGCAGGGTCAGGGAGAGACCTACTGGACCAGAGAGAGACAGGGTCAGGGAGAGACCTACTGGACCAGAGAAAGACAGGGTCAGGGAGAGACCTACTGGACCAGAGGAGAGGCAGGGAAAGACCTACTGGACCAGAGGAGAGGCAGGGAGAGACCTACTGGACCAGAGAGAGAGACCTACTGGACCAGAGAGAGACCTACTGGACCGGAGGAGAGGCAGGGTCAGGGAGAGACCTACTGGACCAGAGGAGAGGCAGGGAGAGACCTACTGGACCAGAGAGAGAGACCTACTGGACCAGAGAGAGAGACCTACTGGACCAGAGAGAGAGACCTACTGGACCAGAGAGAGAGACCTACTGGACCAGAGGAGAGGCAGGGTCAGGGAGAGACCTACTGGACCAGAGGAGAGGCAGGGTCAGGGAAAGACCTACTGGACCAGAGGAGAGGCAGGGAGAGACCTACTGGACCAGAGAGAGACCTACTGGACCAGAGGAGAGGCAGGGTCAGGGAGAGACCTACTGGACCAGAGAGAGGCGGGGTCAGGGAGAGACCTACTGGACCAGAGAGAGACCTACTGGACCAGAGAGAGGCAGGGTCAGGGAGAGACCAACTGGACCAGAGGAGAGGCAGGGAGAGACCTTACTGGACCAGAGAGAGAGACCTACTGGACCAGAGAGAGAGACCTACTGGACCAGAGAGAGACCTATTGGACCAGAGAGAGAGACCTACTGGACAGGAGGAGAGGCAGGGTCAGGGAGAGATCTACTGGACCAGATGAGAGGCAGGGTCAGGGAGAGACCTACTGGACCAGAGGAGAGGCAGGGTCAGGGAGAGACCTACTGGACAAGCGAGAGACAGGGTCAGGGAGAGACCTACTGGACCAGAGAGAGACAGGGTCAGGGAGAGACCTACTGGACCAGAGGAGAGGCAGGGAGAGACCTACTGGACCAGAGAGAGAGACCTACTGGACCAGAGAGAGAGACCTACTGGACCAGAGAGAGAGACCTACTGGACCAGAGAGAGAGACCTACTGGACCAGAGAGATAGACCTACTGGACCAGAGAGATAGACCTACTGGACCAGAGAGAGAGATCTACTGGACCGGAGGAGAGGCAGGGTCAGGGAGAGACCTACTGGACCAGAGAGCGACAGGGTCAGGGAGAGACCTACTGGACCAGAGTAGAGGCAGGGAGAGACCTACTGGACCAGAGGAGAGGCAGGGAGAGACCTACTGGACCAGAGAGAGACAGGGTCAGGGATAGACCTACTGGACCAGAGGAGAGGCAGGGAGAGACCTACTGGACCAGAGAGAGAGACCTACTGGACCAGAGAGAGACCTACTGGACCGGAGGAGAGGCAGGGTCAGGGAGAGATCTACTGGACCAGAGGAGAGGCAGGGTCAGGGAGAGACCTACTGGACCAGCGGAGAAGCAGGGTCAGGGAGAGACCTACTGGACCAGAGGACAAGCAGGGTCAGGGAGAGACCTACTGGACCAGAGAGAGACAGGGTCAGGGAGAGACCTACTGGACCAGAGTAGAGGCAGGGAGAGACCTACTGGACCAGAGGAGAGGCAGGGAGAGACCTACTGGACCAGAGAGAGAGACCTACTGGACCAGAGAGAGAGACCTACTGGACCAGAGAGAGAGACCTACTGGACCAGAAAGATAGACCTACTGGACCAGAGAGAGAGACCTACTGGACCAGAGAGAGAGACCTACTGGACCAGAGGAGAGGCAGGGTCAGGGAGAGACCTACTGGACCAGAGGAGAGGCAGGGTCAGGGAAAGACCTACTGGACCAGAGGAGAGGCAGGGAGAGACCTACTGGACCAGAGAGAGACCTACTGGACCAGAGAGAGGCAGGGTCAGGGAGAGACCTACTGGACCAGAGAGAGAGACCTACTGGACCGGAGGAGAGGCAGGGTCAGGGAGAGACCTACTGGACCAGAGAGAGACAGGGTCAGGGAGAGACCTACTGGACCAGAGTAGAGGCAGGGAGAGACCTACTGGACCAGAGGAGAGGCAGGGAGAGACCTACTGGACCAGAGAGAGAGACCTACTGGACCAGAGAGAGAGATCTACTGGAACAGAGAGAGAGATCTACTGGACCAGAGAGAGAGATCTACTGGACCAGAGAGAGAGACCTACTGGACCAGAGAGAGAGACCTACTGGACCAGAGGAGAGGCAGGGTCAGGGAGAGACGTACTGGACCAGAGGAGAGGCAGGGTCAGGGAGACCTACTGGACCAGAGAGAGAGAGACCTACTGGACCAGAGAGAGAGAGACCTACTGGACCAGAGAGAGAGAGACCTACTGGACCAGAGAGAGAGAGACCTACTGGACCAGAGAGAGATAGACCTACTGGACCAGAGAGAGAGAGACCTACTGGACCAGAGAGAGAGAGACCTACTGGACCAGAGAGAGAGAGACCTACTGGACCAGAGAGAGAGAGACCTACTGGACCAGAGAGAGAGACACCTACTGGACCAGAGAGAGAGACCTACTGGACCAGAGAGAGAGACCTACTGGATCGGAGGAGAGGCAGGGTCAGGGAGAGACCTACTGGACCAGAGAGAGACAGGGTCAGGGAGAGACCTACTGGACCAGAGAGAGACCTACTGGACCATAGAGAGGCAGGTTCAAGAAGAGACCTACTGGACCATGGAGAAACCTACTGGACCAGAGAGAGGCAGGGTCAGGGAGAGACCTACTGGACCAGAGAGAGGCAGGGTCAGGGAGAGACCTACTGGACCGGAGGAGAGGCAGGGTCAGGGAGAGATCTACTGGACCAGAGGAGAGGCAGGGTCAGGGAGAGACGTACTGGACCAGAGGAGAGGCAGGGTCAGGGAGACCTACTGGACCAGAGAGAGAGACCTACTGGACCAGAGAGAGAGACCTACTGGACCAGAGAGAGAGACCTACTGGACCAGAGAGAGAGAGACCTACTGGACCAGAGAGAGAGAGACCTACTGGACCAGAGAGAGAGAGACCTACTGGACCAGAGAGAGAGAGACCTACTGGACCAGAGAGAGAGAGACCTACTGGACCAGAGAGAGAGAGACCTACTGGACCAGAGAGAGAGAGACCTACTGGACCAGAGAGAGAGAGACCTACTGGACAGAGAGAGAGAGACCTACTGGACAGAGAGAGAGAGACCTACTGGACCAGAGAGAGAGACCTACTGGACCAGAGAGAGAGACCTACTGGACCAGAGAGAGAGACCTACTGGACCAGAGGAGAGGCAGGGCCAGGGAGAGATTTACTGCACCAGAGGAGAGGCAGGGTCAGGGAGAGATCTACTGGAGCAGAGAGAGGCAGGGTCAGGAAGAGATCTACTGGACCAGAGAGAAACCTACTGGACCAGAGAGAGGCAGGGTCAGGGAGAGACCTACTGGACCAGAGAGAGGCAGGGTCAGGGAGAGACCTACTGGACCAGAGAGGCAGGGTCAGGGAGAGACCTACTGGGTCAGGGAGAGACCTACTGGACCAGAGAAGAGGCAGGGTAGGGAAGAGTAGGGCGGTCAGGGAGAGGAAAGAAGAGAAGGGGCGGTCGGGGAGGGGAGAGAAGGGCGGTCGGGGAGGGGAGGGAAGAGAAGGGCGGTCGGGTCGGGGAGAGAAGAGAAGGGCGGTCGGGGAGAGAAGAGAAGGGCGGTCGGGGAGGGGAGGGAAGAGAAGGGCGGTCGGGAGGGGAGGGAAGAGAAGGGCGGTCGGGGAGGGGAGAGAAGGGCGGTCGGGAGGGGAGAGAAGGGCGGTCGGGAGGGGAGGGAAGAGAAGGGCGGTCGGGGAAGGGATGGAAGAGAAGGGCGGTCGGGGAGGGGAGAGAAGAGAAGGGCAGTTAGGGAGGGAAGGGAAGAGAAGGGCGGTCAGGGAGGGAAGAGAAGGGCGGTCAGGGAGGAAAGAGAAGGGCGGTCAGGGAGGAAAGAGAAGGGCGGTCAGGGAGGAAAGAGAAGGGCGGTCAGGGAGGAAAGAGAAGGGCGGTCAGGGAGGAAAGAGAAGGGCGGTCAGGGAGGGAAGAGAAGGGCGGTCAGGGAGGGAAGAGAAGGGCGGTCAGGGAGGGGAGGGAAGAGAAGGGCGGTCAGGGAGGGAAGAGAAGAGAAGGGCGGTCAGGGAGGGAAGGGAAGAGAAGGGCGGTCAGGGAGGGAAGAGAAGAGAAGGGCGGTCAGGGAGGGAAGGGAAGAGAAGGGCGGTCAGAGAGGGACTTACTTTAGCCTGGATGCCAGACGTTTCAGGGACAGGAAACGGTCCTGATTCTGGGCCAGGCATAGAGAGCCTGTTCTCACGTAGCCTGGAACAAACACACACACACACATCAGGACTGCCAAGTCACGAGTCATCTCATGTTAAACCACACAAGGCAACGCCCTGCCATACTCTCTTGGCTTTGGCACAAGACTAAATACCACTGGTAAATCTGTTTTTTCACAAGACTAAATACCACTGTTCAATCCAGCTTATACACAAACGGAAACAGCATGTGAGAAGAAGAGAGGGAACTCAGGCTAGAGTCATACTGAGGCATGTTAGTACAAATGGCGTGGAAACCAGGCTAGTCATACTGTAGGCATGTTAGCACAAATGGAGTGTAACTCAGGCTAGTCATACTGTAGGCATGTTAGCACAAATGGAGCGTAACTCAGGCTAGTGATACTGTAGGCATGTTAGCACAAATGGCGTGGAAACCAGGCTTGTCATACTGTAGAAGTCCATCCCACCTGTCTTGACCCCAGTCTCCTCCTCCAGGTGTTCATACAGGGAGTTGGAGTAGTCAGCCATTTTACACTCAATGGAGATGGGCTTGGCAACGCTGACGATCCCAGCACACAGCCTGGTGGTGCCAGCACCTAGCCTAGCACACAGAGAGATGAGCACAACACGGTTAGCTACAGCACCTAGCCTAGCACACAGAGAGATGAGGACAACATGGTTAGCTACAGCGCCTAGCCTAGCACACAGAGAGATGAGGACAACATGGTTAGCTACAGCACCTAGCCTAGCACACAGAGAGATGAGGACAACATGGTTAGCTACAGCACCTAGCCTAGCACACAGAGAGATGAGGACAACATGGTTAGCTACAGCACCTAGCCTAGCACACAGAGAGATGAGGAAACATGGTTAGCTACAGCACCTAGCCTAGCACACAGAGAGATGAGGACAACATGGTTAGGTACAGCACCTAGCCTAGCACACAGAGAGATGAGGACATGGTTAGGTACAGCACCTAGCCTAGCACACAGAGAGATGAGGACATGGTTAGATACAGCACCTAGCCTAGCACACAGAGAGATGAGGACATGGTTAGATACAGCACCTAGCCTAGCACACAGAGATGAGGACAACATGGGTTTGATACAGCACCTAGCCTAGCACACAGAGAGATGAGGACAACATAGTTAGCTACAGCACCTAGCCTAGCACACAGAGAGATGAGGACAACATGGTTAGATACAGCACCTAGCCTAGCACACAGAGAGATGAGGACAACATGGTTAGCTACAGCACCTAGCCTAGCACCTAGCCTAGCACACAGAGAGATGAGGACAACATGGTTAGGTACAGCACCTAGCCTAACACAGAGAGATGAGGACAACATGGTTAGGTACAGCACCTAGCCTAGCACACAGAGAGATGAGGACAACATGGTTAGGTACAGCACCTAGCCTAGCACCTAGCCTAGCACACAGAGAGATGAGGACAACATGGTTAGGTACAGCACCTAGCCTAACACAGAGAGATGAGGACAACATGGTTAGGTACAGCACCTAGCCTAGCACACAGAGAGATGAGGACAACATGGTTAGGTACAGCACCTAGCCTAGCACACAGAGAGATGAGGACAACATGGTTAGGTACAGCACCTAGCCTAGCACACAGAGAGATGAGGACAACATGGTTAGCTACAGCACCTAGCCTAGCACACAGCCTGGTGGTAAATGTAGTTTATATACACACACACAACTACTTCCGGGTTTGGAGCGAGTAGTCGTAATATTACCTGCGGAGCGGAGTGCAGCACATCTCATTACATTACAACGGTTTGATTTGTTTGATCTGAGCAATTTTTTAGCTAGCTACTTAGCTGTCTTTGTATCAAAGATAATTGTGTAGTTTAGAGTAATTATCGAGGTTAGCTAGCCAGCTATTTTCGTCCGCCGCGCCACCGCTCTCCTACTTAGTCAACAACCGCCAGCTAGCTAGCCAACTTCTACCGACTAGCAGCACTGTAGAAACTAATACATTACGACGGAACGATTTGATTAGTGTAGTGTTAGTTAGCTACATAGTTGTCTTTGCTGTCTTTGTATCTAAGATAATTGTGTAGTTTAGAGTAATTATCGAGGTTAGCTAGCCAGATTAGCTAGTGTTAGCTAGCTACATAGTTGCCTTTGTATCATGATAAGGTGTAGCACTGAAACTATCGAGATTACCTAGCCAGCTACACTTTCAAACAAAGTCAACAACGCAGCCACTGCTAGCTAGCCTACTTCACCAGCCAGCAGTACTGTATCATTTTAATCATTTTAGTCAATAAGATTTTTGCAACGTAAGCTTAACTTTCTGAACATTCGAGACGTGTAGTCCACTTGTCATTCCAATCTCCTTTGCATTAGCGTAGCCTCTTCTGTAGCCTGTCAACTATGTGTCTGTCTATTCCTGTTCTCTCCCCTCTGCACAGGCCATACAAACGCTTCACACCGCGTGGCCGCTGCCACTCTAACCTGGTGGTCCCAGCGCGCACGACCCACGTGGAGTCTCCGGCAGCCTCTGGAACTGCCGGTCTGCGGCCAACAAGGCAGAGTTCATCTCAGCCTATGCTACCCTCCAGTCCCTCGACTTCTTGGCGCTGACGGAAACATGGATTACCACAGATAACACTGCTACTCCTACTGCTCTCTCCTCGTCTGCCCACGTGTTCTCGCACACCCCGAGAGCTTCTGGTCAGCGGGGTGGTGGCACTGGGATCCTCATCTCTTCCAAGTGGACATGCTCTCTTTCTCCCCTGACCCATCTGTCTATCGCCTCCTTTGAATTCCATGCTGTCACAGTTACCAGCCCTTTCAAGCTTAACATCCTTATCATTTATCGCCCTCCAGGTTCCCTTGGAGAGTTCATCAATGAGCTTGACGCCTTGATAAGTTCCTTTCCTGAGGATGGCTCACCTCTCACAGTTCTGGGTGACTTTAACCTCCCCACGTCTACCTTTGACTCATTCCTCTCTGCCTCCTTCTTTCCACTCCTCTCCTCTTTTGACCTCACCCTCTCACCTTCCCCCCTACTCACAAGGCAGGCAATACGCTTGACCTCATCTTTACTAGATGCTGTTCTTCCACTAATCTCATTGCAACTCCCCTCCAAGTCTCCGACCACTACCTTGTATCCTTTTCCCTCTCGCTCTCATCCAACACTTCTCACTCTGCCCCTACTCGGATGGTATTGCGCCGTCCCAACCCCCGCTACTCTCTCCTCTTCCATCCTATCATCTCTTCCCTCTACTCAAACCTTCTCCAACCTATCTCCTGATTCTGCCTCCTCAACCCTCCTCTCCTCCCTTTCTGCATCCTTTGACTCTCTATGTCCCCTATCCTCCAGGCCGGCTCGGTCCTCCCCTCCTGCTCCGTGGCTCGACAACTCATTGCGAGCTCACAGAACAGGGCTCCGGGCAGCCGAGCGGAAATGGAGGAAAACTCGCCTCCCTGCGGACCTGGCATCCTTTCACTCCCTCCTCTCTTCATTTTCCTCTTCTGTCTCTGCTGCTAAAGCCACTTTCTACCACTCTAAATTCCAAGCATCTGCCTCTAACCCTAGGAAGCTCTTTGCCACCTTCTCCTCCCTCCTGAATCCCCCCCCCTCCTCCCTCTCTGCGGATGACTTCGTCAACCATTTTGAAAAGAAGGTCGACGACATCCGATCCTCATTTGCTAAGTCAAACGACACCGCTGGTCCTGCTCACACTGCCCTACCCTGTGCTTTGACCTCTTTCTCCCCTCTCTCTCCAGATGAAATCTCACGTCTTGTGACGGCCGGCCGCCCAACAACCTGCCCGCTTGAACCTATCCCCTCCTCTCTTCTCCAGACCATTTCCGGAGACCTTCTCCCTTACCTCACCTCGCTCATCAACTCATCCTTGACCGCTGGCTACGTCCCTTCCATCTTCAAGAGAGCGAGAGTTGCACCCCTTCTGAAAAAACCTACACTCGATCCCTCCGATGTCAACAACTACAGACCAGTATCCCTTCTTTCTTTTCTCTCCAAAACTCTTGAACGTGCCATCCTTGGCCAGCTCTCCTGCTATCTCTCTCAGAATGACCTTCTTGATCCAAATCAGTCAGGTTTCAAGACTGGTCATTCAACTGAGACTGCTCTTCTCTGTGTCACGGAGGCGCTCCGCACTGCTAAAGCTAACTCTCTCTCCTCTCATCCTTCTAGACCTATCGGCTGCCTTTGATACTGTGAACCATCAGATCCTCCTCTCCACCCTCTTCGAGTTGGGCATCTCCGGCGCGGCCCACGCTTGGATTGTGTCCTACCTGACAGGTCGCTCCTACCAGGTGGCGTGGCGAGAATCTGTCTCCGCACCACGTGCTCTCACCACTGGTGTCCCCCAGGGCTCTGTTCTAGGCCTTCTCCTATTCTCGCTATACACCAAGTCACTTGGCTCTGTCATATCCTCACATGGTCTCTCCTATCATTGCTATGCAGACGACACACAATTAATCTTCTCTTTCCACCCCTTCTGATAACCAGGTGGCGAATCGCATCTCTGGCAGACATATCAGTGTGGATGACGGATCACCACCTCAAGCTGAACCTCGGCAAGACGGAGCTGCTCTTCCTCCCGGGGAAGGACTGCCCGTTCCATGATCTCGCCATCACGGTTGACAACTCCATTGTGTCCTCCTCCCAGAGTGCTAAGAACCTTTGCGTGACCCTGGACAACACCCTGTCGTTCTCCACTAACATCAAGGCGGTGACCCGATCCTGTAGGTTCATGCTCTACAACATTCGCATTGTACCACCCTGCCTCACACAGGAAGCTGGCTAATCCAGGCACTTGTCATCTCCCGTCTGGATTACTGCAACTCGCTGTTGGCTGGGCTCCCTGCCTGTGCCATTAACCTCTCAGGAAGTACCCTGTCTGACAAGGTGTTGTTGTTCTTGCTTCTGTTTTTTGAAGAGTCAGGATCTTAGCTGTAACGTGACAATTCCTAGGGCTCCAATAGGCTCTCAGAACCCGGGAAAAACCTGAACGATGACGAGGCAGCCTCAGGCTGAAACACATTATCTCCTTTTCCAAGTGTCGCATCAGGGGACAACAGAATTAGGCCCGTGCGCGATTCGCCCCCGTGGAGTATTTTCATTCGGCTGTTTAGCTAATTGCAGATTCCCGGTCGGAATATTATCGCTTTTCTACGAGATAAATTGCATAAAAATTGATTTTAAACAGCGGTTGACATGCTTCGGAATACGGTAATGGAATATTTAGAATTTTTTTGTCACTTTCTGCGCCATGATTTAGCATTCTGATAGTGTCTAGAACGCACGAACAAAACGCCGATGTTTGGATATAACGATGGATTATTTGGGACCAAACCTACATTTGTTATTGAAGTAGAAGTCCTGGGAGTGCATTCTGACGAAGAATAGGAAAGGTAAGACCATTTTTCTTATAGGAAATATGATTTTGATGAAGGCTAAACTTGCCGGGTGTCTAAATAGCTAGCCCGTGATGGCTGGGCTATGTATTTAGAATATTGCAAAATGTGCTTCATCCGAAAAGCTATTTTAAAATCGGACATATCGAGTGCATAGAGGAGTAATGTATCTATAATTCTTAAAATAATTGTTATGCTTTTTGTGAACGTTTATCGTGAGTAATTTAGCAAATTCTTAGTAAATTCCCCGGAAGTTTGCGGGGGGTATGCTTTTTCTGAACGTCACATGCTAATGTAAAAAGCTGGTTTTTGATATAACTATGAACTTGATTGAACAGACATGCATGTATTGTATAACATAATGTCCTAGGTGTGTCATCTGATGAAGATCATAAAAGGTTAGTGCTGCATTTAGCTGTGGTTTAGGTTTTTGTGACATTATATGCTAGTTTGAAAAATGGGTGTCTGATTATTTCTGGCTGGGTACTCTGCTGACATAATCTAATGTTTTGCTTTCGTTGTAAAGCCTTTTTGAAATCGGACAGTGTGGTTAGATTAACGAGAGTCTTGTCTTTAAATAGCTGTAAAATAGTCATATGTTTGAGAAATTGAAGTAATAGCATTTCAAACGTTTTAAAAATCGCGCCACAGGATTACACTAGCTGTTACGTAGGTGGGACGAATTCGTCCCGCCGGTCCCATAGAGGTTAAACCCCTACAACTCATCCAGAAAGCCGCAGCCCGTCTGGTGTTCAACCTTCCCAAGTTCTCTCACGTCACCCCGCTCCTCCGCTCTCTCCACTGGCTTCCAGTTGAAGCTCGCATCCGCTACAAGACCATGGTGCTTTCCTACGGAGCTGTGAGGGGAACGGCACCTCCGTACCTTCAGGCTCTGATCAGGCCCTACACCCAAACAAGGGCACTTCGTTCATCCACCTCTGGCCTGCTCGCCTCCCTACCTCTGAGGGAGCACAGTTCCCGCTCAGCCCAGTCAAAACTGTTCGCTGCTCTGGCACCCCAATGGTGGAACAAGCTCCCTCACGACGCCAGGACAGCGGAGTCAATCACCACCTTCCGGAGACACCTGAAACCCCACCTCTTTAAGGAATACCTAGAATAGGATAAAGTAATCCTTCTAACCCCCCCCTTAAAAGATTTAGATGCACTATTGTAAAGTGGTTGTTCCACTGGATATCATAAGGTGAATGCACCAATTTGTAAGTCACTCTGGATAAGAGCGTCTGCTAAATGACTTAAATGTAAATGTAAATACCACTGGTAAATGTAGTTTATATACACACACACACACACACACAACGAAATACCACTGGTAAATGTAGTTTATACACACACAACTAAATACCACTGGTACAACACACACACACAGATGATCCCAGCACCCAGCCTAACACCCAGCCTGGTGATGCCAGCACCCAGCCTAACACCCAGCCTGGTGATGCCAGCACCCAGCCTAACTCCCAGCCTGGTGATGCCAGCACCCAGCCTAACACCCAGCCTGGTGGGGCCAGCACCCAGCCTAACATCCAGCCTGGTGGTGCCAGCACCCAGCCTAACATCCAGCCTGGTGGTGCCAGCACCCAGCCTGGTGATCCCAGCACCCAGCCTAACACCCAGCCTGGTGATGCCAGTACCCAGCCTAACACCCAGCCTGGTGATGCCAGCACCCAGCCTAACACCCAGCCTGGTGGGGCCAGCACCCAGCCTAACATCCAGCCTGGTGGTGCCAGCACCCAGCCTAACATCCAGCCTGGTGGTGCCAGCACCCAGCCTGGTGATCCCAGCACCCAGCCTAACACCCAGCCTGGTGATGCCAGCACCCAGCCTGGTGATGCCAGTACCCAGCCTAACACCCAGCCTGGTGATCCCAGCACCCAGCCTAACACCCAGCCTGGTGGTGCCAGCGCCCAGCCTAACACCCAGCCTGGTGGTGCCAGCGCCCAGCCTAACACCCAGCCTGGTGGTGCCAGCGCCCAGCCTAACACCCAGCCTGGTGGTGCCAGCGCCCAGCCTAACACCCAGCTTGGTGGTGCCAGCGCCCAGCCTAACACCACCCAGCCTGGTGGTGCCAGCGCCCATCCTAACACCACCCAGCCTGGTGGTGCCAGCGCCCAGCCTAACACCCAGCCTGGTGGTGCCAGCGCCCAGCCTAACACCCAGCCTAACACCCAGCCTGGTGGTGCCAGCGCCCAGCCTAACACCCAGCCTGGTGGTGCCAGCGCCCAGCCTAACACCACCCTCATTAAATGGTCATGCATAATACACATGAGATCACAATAATTCATAGGGATTCTATGATCCGCAATTACACAGATAGTAGATCACACAGTACATCCCATAGCTGTAAAAACGGCCATATACTTTCCCCCCTGTCGAACACAGACAGAGGACCACACAGACAGAGGACCACACAGACAGAGGACCACACAGACAGAGGACCACACAGACAGAGGACCACACAGACAGAGGACCACACAGACAGAGGACCACACAGACAGAGGACCACACACAGCAGAGTGAGTAATGAGACATAAGACTATGGTTCCTTCTGCTTTCTAGATGTTATTATTGATTACAATAAGGTCTCGTAGGCTAGTCCGCGCTTTTACTGTATTGGTCTCCCATCACCTGACAAGCCCAGTAAAACAATAAACTCATGAAAATGTCATATTGTCCTCCTACCCACAAATAAAGTGTTATGGAAACATGCACCCCCCCCCCCCCCCCCTCTTGTAAACAGACCACATCATTTAGCCTCTTACCTTCCCTGCTCCAATAGCACGATATCAGTCCAGCCCAGCTTGGCCAGGTGATAGGCAACAGACGTCCCTACGATGCCCCCTCCACAGATCACCACCCGGGCTTGGCTGGGCAAGGGGATGGGCTGCGCGGTCTCTGCAGCCGAGGCCAGGCTCCGGGGGGAGCTCCAGAGACCCCTAGGCCTAGTCCCCGGAGCCCAACATCCTGCATGGGACAGCAGCCTAGAGAGCAGGGCAGGAGACAGAGCCCTGGAGCTCCGTACGCAGCTGCAGTGCATGGCTTGGAGGAACCTGGAGGATCAGAACACAAACAGGCCAGGAGGATCACAACAGGCCAGGAGGATCACAACACAAACAGGCCAGGAGGATCACAACAGGCCAGGAGGATCACAACACAAACAGGCCAGGAGGATCACAACACAAACAGGCCAGGAGGATCACAACACAAACAGGCCAGGAGGATCACAACACAAACAGGCCTGGATGATCACAACACAAACAGGCCAGGATGATCACAACACAAACAGGCCAGGAGGATCACAACACAAACAGGCCAGGAGGATCACAACACAAACAGGCCAGGATGATCACAACACAAACAGGCCAGGATGATCACAACACAAACAGGCCAGGAGGATCACAACACAAACAGGCCAGGAGGATCACAACACAAACAGGCCAGGAGGATCACAACACAAACAGGCCAGGAGGATCACAACACAAACAGGCCAGGAGGATCAGAACACAACAGGTAAGGAGGATCATAGCCAGCCGTAACATTAGCGTGTTTGCAGACTTGAGTACCAGCTACCACAGCTAACGTGCGTACTGTCTTTCAAACAAGCTACAGCTAGCTAACTTTAGCTAACGTTAGTTGATCAGCTGGCTCAATGACAACTTTAACTCCTATCACTTCTTGCTAATGCCAATTGTAAAATCTGAAGTTTGCTTGTGTTCGACCTTCACCCCAAGGAGAACAACCCCGATCTAAACGTCTTTACATTGGTAATACCCTAGCGCCCTGCTTCTTCTGACATTCATCTTGCTAATGATAATGCTAGTTAGCATGCTAGTTAGCATTATCATTGTTAGCTAGTTAGCTAGCTGCGCACTGGCTAACCGTTTTTTTTCTGTGACATTTGTCCCATATTCTAGGTAGCAAAACTCACCGATTCACTCCACTGGAAAAAGTAATGAATGATATCTCTATTAGTGTTGAAGCAGATTTCAGTCCTGCCCTTCGACGGTACCAGAATATTCTAGCCAGACCGTCTTCGGACAAGCAAACTGCATTGTTTATTTACACCGCCGTGAAACGGGCAACAATAAAAACAACTACTTCCGTTTCTCCAAATCCTTCAGAATAATAGTTTCGTCCAGTATATTTTGTAAATTAATAATTATGATGAAAATTTGCACACTTATGAATATACACTGAAGAAAAAAATATAAACGCAACAATTTAAAGTTCCTGTAAAGAAATCATGTCAATTTGAAATAAATTCATTAGACCCTAATCTATGGATTTCACATGACTGGGAATACAGATATGCATCTGTTGGTAACATATACTCAGTGGCGGCCTGTCATTCAGGGCAGGTGAGACCCACCTGTCGAGCAAACATTTTTAAAATAGTCTGTTTTTCATGTTCATTTTTGACATTAATACATGTCACAGATCAGTTTGCAAACAATGTAAAAAACAATGAAATGTGAGTCGCATACAAACATGGTTGCTTCTTGAGTAAGGCATCTCCAAAAGGCAGGTGTTTCAGCTTAGCTCAGTGCTTTCTGTGGTGGAGGGGCATCTCCAATATACAGGTGTTTCAGCCTAGCCCAGTGCTTTCTGTGGTGGGAGGGTCAGCCGGTGGAAAATACAGAGCGTAGGGGTTGGTAATGCTCTCTAGTTGCGCCGTGATTGGCTCAGTGTTCTGTCACTCATGGGGACACTACATCACCGCAAAATCTACAGGGAGAGCTAAAAAATTCAAGCCCGTGTGTGGGTGCTGCCATAGATTTACATTAGAAGTGCCCATCCAAGAAGACTCAAAGTCATTGGCCACAAATAAAATGATGTCAAATCACGTTATATTTACAGCAGCTTTAATTGGACTTTCAAAATCTTAGCTAGCAAGCTAGCAAGCTAGACAAGCGGTCATCAACACGAATCGACAATCTACTGGCAAATCCTTTTCAAACCTTTTCGTAAGAGAAATTATAGATTTTTAAAAAACATATTGGTGATCATCGGCCATTGGACATAAACATGAAGTTGGAAATCACAAATTCTACAGTGAGGGATTTGGAAGGAATCTTTAATTTTGGTTTTTTTTGTATTTATTTACGTATCTATATTTACTTAATACTTATTTTTCTTAAAACTTCATTGTAAGTAAGCATTTCACCTGTTGTATTCAGCGCACGTGACAAATAACATTTGATTTGATCAGTGGCTAACTGCAAGCGTTGCAAAGCAATCACTAGCTTGCTATTCAGTGGAGTGGGTGTGTGTGGTCCAAATCTGGGTTTAAGGGTCTCTTTTCCAAGCTTAAAAAGGATAAAAACATTCACATGCAACACTATGGGCCAGAAAAGGTTGAATACACTGGTCACGCTGTCAACCTAGTACGACTTCTCCCGTTTTCAAAACAACTGGAAACTTGGAACTGGGACATCTCAGACTTCAGTGAGTTCAAGACAACTTGGACCTCTGCGGGGAAAAACGAGCTCCGACTGGGAAAATACGCTTTGAATCCAACTCGGAATTCCAATTCACGAACTTGGGCCTCTTTCTAGAGCTCCGACCTGAAGATCACTGATGTCATGATTCAACCTTTTATTTTTTTTTAGTTCCCAGTTGTTTTTGAAAACACCATAAATCTAGAGAATGCCAGACTTTGATGACAAAGTTTGCCCACAAGAAGAACCGCTGCGCCACCTTCCTGTTCAAGTGACCACAGCAAAACAAGGTGAGTCCAAAAATATATTGTATTCTGCTGCATAAATAATGGGATATGCCAGGGAGATATGTCCCTTCCCCCTCATAAGTTAGCCTACTGTTCTGACTTGGTGGTGCACATGTAGCCTGTTTAGAGAAATGTCATCATCGAGTATTGTAAGAGCTTTTATTTTCTACTTATATGCCCCTTTTATTTATCCTACAGTTCTGACTTGGTGTACAGGGAGAATACTGTATGAACAGCCCATGTTCTGAATTCTGTCGCTGTACATTTCAAAAGTGCTGAACAAATAGCTATACTGGCTGCGTCCGTCCTAGCTCGCTCATTGTCTTAATCGAAATTACGGATTGCCTCTTATCCGCTCATCGTTCCCTTACGCCATAGTTTGTACATCTCAATTGTCAGTAGAAACCCACATTTGTTTAAGCGAAGCAGCCATATCAGCTATGTATTTTTAAATAGGCAGTAAATGAGGCTGAATGAAATGTTTCGCTGCCAGACAAGGCTCATCTGATAACCAGGTGTAGCAGTGGTAAGGATTCACTCCATGGTGCTGACAAGAAAGCTCTGCTTTTGGGACAGCTTTATGTAAAGGCCCTAACAGTTTATGGGCACCATTTATCACTGTTATAGTGCAATTCATGTATTGTTTAGTGTTGTGTAGTAGCTTTGCTGGCATGCATTACATTTTTTTTGAGTTTGCCTCACCGAAGATATACATGTTAAAATCACCACTGCCTAAAACCAGTCAGTATCTGGTGTGACCACAATGCAGCGCGACTGTCACGCCCTGACCAGGTGAACTCTGATATTTTGGTCAGGGTGTGGCATTTCTATGCTTTATTTTCTATGTTTTGGTTATAGCCTTTCTTTGTGTTTTATTTCTATGTTGGGCTCGGGGTAATTTCCCAATCAGACAGCTGTCGCTTGTGAAGTCTGATTGGGAATCACATTTAAGTTCCTTTTCCCCCACGATGTTTGTGGGTTGTTGTCTCGTTATTTGAGCACGTAACGTATTGGCAGTTTTTCCTTGATTTTGTGTACATGTTTAATTCTAGTGTGTTAAATAAACATGTATTCGCTCCCAGCTGCGTTTTGGTCCGCTTCCTCGTCTCCCGACGACAAACGTTACAGCGACACATCTCCTTCGCATAGAGTTGATCAGGCTGTTGATTTGTGTCCTGTGGAATGTTGTCAAATCAAATCAAATCAAATTTATTTATATAGCCCTTCGTACATCAGCTGAAATCTCAAAGTGCTGTACAGAAACCCAGCCTAAAACCCCAAACAGCAAGCAATGCATGTGAAAGAAGCACGGTGGCTGGGAAAAACTCCCTAGGAAAAACTCCTGAGAAAGGCCAAAAACCTAGGAAGAAACCTAGAGAGGAACCAGGCTATGAGGGGTGACCAGTCCTCTTCTGGCTGTGCCGGGTGGATATTATAACAGAACATGGTCAAGATGTTAAAATGTTCGTAAATGACCAGCATGGTCAAATAATAATAATCATAGTAGTTGTCGAGGGTGCAACAAGCACGTCCGGTGAACAGGTCAGGGTTCCGTAGCCGCAGGCAGAACAGTTGAAACTGGAGCAGCAGCATGGCCAGGTGGACTGGGGACAGCAAGGAGTCATCATGCCAGGTAGTCCTGAGGCATGGTCCTAGGGCTCAGGTCCTCCGAGAGAAAGAAAGAAAGAGAGAAAGAGAGAATTAGAGAGAGCATATTTACATTCACACAGGACACCGGATAAGACAAGAGAATACTCCAGATGTAACAGACTGTCCCTAGCCCCCCGACACATAAACTACTGCAGCATAAATACTGGAGGCTGAGACAGGAGGGATCAGAAGACACTGTGGCCCCATCCGATGATACCCCCGGACAGGGCCAAACAGGCAGGATATAACCCCACCCACTTTGCCAAAGCACAGCCCCCACACCACTAGAGGGATATCTACAACCACCAACTTACCGTCCGAAGACAAGGCCGAGTATAGCCCACAAAGATCTCCGCCACGGCACAACCCAAGGGGGGGGCGCCAACCCAGACAGGAAGACCACGTCAGTGGCTCAACCTACTCAAGTGACGCACCCCTCCCATGGACGGCATGGAAGAACACCAGTAAGTCAGTGACTCAGCCCCTGTAAAAGGGTTAGAGGCAGAGAATCCCAGTGGGAAGAGGGGAACCGACAAGGCAGAGACAGCAAGGGCGGTTCGTTGCTCCAGCCTTTCCGTTCACCTTCACACTCCTGGGCCAGACTATACTTAATCATAGGACCTACTGAAGAGATAAGTCTTCAGTAAAGACTTAAAGGTTGAGACTGAGTCTGCGTCTCTCACATGGGTAGGCAGACCATTCCATAAAAATGGAGCTCTATAGGAGAAAGCCCTACCTCCAGCCGTTTGCTCCAGCTTGTCCCCACTCCTCTTCAACGGCTGTGTGAAGTTGCTGGATATTGGCGGGAACTGGAACACGCTGTCGGTCACGTTGATCCAACAGTGGAGGCCCCTCAGAGGAGGACCATCCTCAGTGAATTTATAAAAAAACATTTTAAAAAGTTATCCTTTTCAGATAAAACTACACTAAATATATTCACGTCACCAAATAATTGATTAAAACAAAGTGTTTTGCAATGTTGGGGTTTGGCCGTTATTGTAAATATGAATTTGTTCTTAACTGACATGTCTAGTTAAATAAAAGGTTAAATAAAAATAAATAAAATATCCAATATGAAAAACGTACTGAACATTGTGTAATGCAAATGGGCTAATTAATTAATTGTTGATTACAATTCTACCAATAATATTATAAATATTATTACTAATTGTAGCGTTAAATATTTTGTTTTACTGTTACCATGACAACTATCTAGTAATCATTACTTTTAATGTCAATGCTATATTAGTTGTTCCATAAATGCTGTTATCTTTTTTTTATATTGTTAAACAAAATTGTAAAATCTGCTAACATTTCCCCATGAACAGTAACTAATTTCGACCTTTATTAAAATTATTTTTCACCATCTTCATTGCGGGACATTTATTTTGAAGGGAAATTGCCAAAGTCAGGGCATTATTCTCGCAAAGTCTCGCTTCTTCTTGCTGGAGGACCGGAGGTCATGTTTCCGCTCCCATCGCTGCGCCGCTGCATGAACCGGATCTTCCTGAAACGTCATTTGGTCATTACTGTACGTAGTAAAAGGTCATAAAAAATGGCCACATTTGTTATTGTTTCGATACATTCATATTGTGCCAGTTATGAGGAAAGGGAGAGACTGTTTTTATCCAGTTGTCTTCAATTAAAAACATCTGTTGGAAATACATTGCTTTTCTAATCGCATGATACCAACAGTCATTCTGATATACCCAACATGAGGACACAATGATGTAAAAAATCCGCAGACAATTTTATTAAATTGACAAAATGTTAATCTGTACAGCAAAAAAAAAAAAAAAACACAATGTCAAATCTCAATATTACGTCGTGGCATAATCAGAAAAAAATTATAGCACATCCATAACTTTATACACAAAGAATATGACAAAACGGGTCATCATCAGTCTGTTTCAAAGAAGTCTCACTTCAAACCGCACAAAAAACAGACAGGAAGGAAGGACAAACTTTTGTTTAAATTGAATAGTCCAGACAGTATGGAAAGACAAACTTTTGTTTAAATTAAATAGAGTGAGACGTCCAAGTGCTTCTGAAGCAGTAGAGGTGTCCTCTTCAGCCTCTGGAGAGCAGAGGTGCTTTGTGACCCTTCTCATGCAGTCCAAACAGTCTCACGGAGGGGCCTCGGTGTCCAGAACTCTCCCCTCGTTTCACGCTGTTCCAGGGTTGAGATGTGGAGGATGGTGGTAATGGTGCCAGATTTACAACAGGGCCCAGTTCTAACCCAAGATGAGCACTTATTAAGGGGCCTAAGATTACTCTTTAAGGTCCAAGGCCATTATGTTTTCAGAGGTAGACTGGCTCTGGAAGCCAAAAACAGACAAATACTCCGTCTAAACATGAATCAGATTCTCAATTACAATACGGTTCTAGAAACATAAACCCCCTTTACTTTCATATCACATCGAAATAATTTCACAAAATGCAAAATAAACATTTAATGTACACCAGTGGTGTAAAGTGCTTCAGTAAAATGTTTTCTGGGTATCTGTACTTTATATTTTTTTACAACTTTTACTTCACTACATTCCTTAAGAAAATGTACTTTTTACTCCATACATTTTCCCTGACACCCAAAAGTACATTTTGAATGCTTAGCAGGACAGGAAAATGGTCTAATTTATACACTTATCAAGAGAACATGGTCATCCCTACTGCCTCTGATCTGGAGGACTCACTAAACAGAGAACATCCCTGGTCATCCCTACTGCCTCTGATCTGGAGGACTCACTAAACAGAGAACCAATCTGGTCATCCCTACTGTCTCTGATCTGGAGGACTCACTAAACAGAGAACATCCCTGGTCATCCCTACTGCCTCTGATCTGGTGGACTCACTTAAACAGAGAACATCCCTGGTCATCCCTACTGCCTCTGATCTAGTGGACTCACTAGTTTATAAATTATGTCTGTAAATAAAATTGAAAAAAAACAAGAAAATGCTGCCGTCTGATTTGCTTAATATAAAGAATTTTAAATGATTTATACTTTTACTTTTGATACTTAAGTATATTTTAGCAATTATATAAACTTTTTATACTTATGTATATTTAAAACCAAATACTTTTACTTTTTCAACACGAGCACAGGTGGTGTCTCGGTCGTCCGTCAACACAAGCACAGGTGGTGTCTCGGTCGTCCGTCAACACGCGCACAGGTGGTGTCTCGGTCGTCCGTCAACACGAGCACAGGTGGTGTCTCGGTCATCCGTCAACAAGAGCACAGGTGGTGTCTCGGTCGTCCGTCAACACGCGCACAGGTGGTGTCTCTCCCCCCCCTCCACTCTAACACCATCTGATTCCTAATTAAAAGATGGAAAAACCTTTCTGAACCCCCCTCCTCCACTCTAACACCATCTGATTCCTAATTAAAAGATGGAAAAACCTTTCTGAACCCCCCTCCTCCACTCTAACACCATCTGATTCCTAATTAAAAGATGGAAAAACCTTTCTGAACCCTCCTCCTCCACTCTAACACCATCTGATTCCTAATTAAAAGATGGAAAAACCTTTCTGAACCCCCGTCCTCCACTCTAACACCATCTGATTCCTAATTAAAAGATGGAAAAACCTTTCTGAACCCTCCTCCTCCACTCTAACACCATCTGATTCCTAATTAAAAGATGGAAAAACCTTGGAAATAATAGCTTCTCGTTTTCAGTTTATTTTATAAATAATTTAAATTATTGAATTGGAATTTCAGTTTATTTCCTGAATTGACCAACTTCAATTGGAATGGATCCCAACAGGCCCCTGAGCTCTGAGGAGCAGGACAGTTTGAGGAAGCATCCCAAAATGCACCTTATTCCCTACATAGTGCACACTACCTTTTGACCACGACCCATAGGGCCCTGGTCTAAAGTAGTGCAGTTAAATAGGGAATAGGGAATAGGGCAGGCCGTTTATGTACGGCCACAGAACCACTTCTCTATTCCACGTTACCAGCTAGCAGCTATAACAGGACTCACGTACTGTAGGAGAGACACTGGACGTAAACACAATAGAAAAAACCAACCACTTCTCTATTCAACGTTACCAGCTAGCAGCTATAACAGAACCCACGTACTGTAGGAGAGACACTGGACGTAAACACAATAGAAAAAACCAACCACTTCTCTATTCAACGTTACCAGCTAGCAGCTATAACAGAACCCACATACTGTAGGAGAGACACTAAACGTAAACACAATAGAAAAACCCAACCTGAACAACACACCATCATTATCACAGTCAAAACAACCAGCTCAGTTAGCAGAAGAAGCATATTTACAAATCAATATCAATTGGTTGTTCTTGTACAATATGACGTTTTGTTTATTTTAACTTTAGCATTTACTAAAGGAGGCACATACATGACCAACTGGTCAGTGTCCCAAAAAGGCATCTTATTCCCTCTGTCGTGTACTACTATTGACCAGGGCCCTATGGAACCATATTCCCTATATAGTGCACTACTTTAGACCAGAGCCCTGATCTGCTCTGATTCTGCTAAAATACATTGGGAGGGTGGGGGGGAGGGGTCCTAACATGGCTCCTCTGGCATTGTGGAGCTTGGCTGGTTACGGGTGGACCCCCAGACTGGGGCTCTGGGTGGCGGGACGGGCGGAGGGGGCTGGGCCAAGCCAGGGCTGTTTTTTTTTAGCTGGACCTTTGGAAGAGACAGTCTGTTTCTGCCAACCAAATAGAACCCTGTTCCCTACATAGTGCAATACTTCTGACCAGAGACCTACAGAGTTAGTTCTTAGAGTTAGTTCTCTCACAAGACTTCTGACCAGAGACCTATAGAGTTAGTTCTCACACAAGACTTCTGAGCAGAGACCTATAGAGTTAGTTCTCACAAGACGTCTGACCAGAGACCTATAGAGTTAGTTCTCTCACACAAGACTTCTGACCAGAGACCTATAGAGTTAGTTCTCACACAAGACTTCTGGGCAGAGACCTATAGAGTTAGTTCTCACAAGACGTCTGACCAGAGACCTATAGAGTTAGTTCTCTCACACAAGACTTCTGACCAGAGACCTATAGAGTTAGTTCTCACACAAGCCTTCTGACCAGAGAGCTATAGAGTTAGTTCTCACACAAGACTTCTGACCAGAGACCTATAGAGTTAGTTCTCACACAAGACTTCTGACCAGAGACCTATAGAGTTAGTTCTCACACAAGACTTCTGACCAGAGACCTATAGAGTTAGTTCTCACACAAGACTTCTGACCAGGGACCTATAGAGTTAGTTCTCACAAGACTTCTGACCAGAGACCTATAGAGTTAGTTCTCACAAGACTTCTGACCAGAGACCTATAGAGTTAGTTCTCACAAGACTTCTGACCAGATACCTATAGAGTTAGTTCTCACACAAAGCCAGTTGATGAAGTGGACCAAAGAAGCGACAACATTGATATTGTTCTGTGATGTCAGGTCCGGGTATGAAGGACCCCCACAGGGCTCTGGTCACAAGTAGAGCACCATATAGGCAATAGTACCATTTGGGAGTCAGTCTGTCCCAGGGAGGTCCGTTCGTCCCAGGGAGGTCCGTTCGTCCCAGGGAGGTCCGTTCGTCCCAGGGAGGTCCGTTTATCCCAGGGAGGTCCGTTCATCCGCCTCTCTCTACCTGTCCTTCAGTTCCCTGGTGACTCTCTTGGTGATGCGTCCACAGAGCAGGCCGACCAGGAAGAGGACAATCACCCCCAGGGAGATTATAAACAGGATGTAGTTCTTAGAGGGGGAGGTCATCACCTGCAAGGCAAGGTCTGAGAACCCCTCTGCTGGCGCCACCTGGGGGGGAGAGGGAATAATTAGAGGGGGGGGGTCACTACCTGGGGGGAGAGAGGGAATAATTAGAGGGGGAGGTCATCACCTGGGGGGGAGAGAGAGAATTATTAGAGGGGGGGTCACCACCTGGGGGGAGAGAGGGAATTATTAGAGGGGGGTCAACACCTGGGGGGAGAGAGGGAATAATTAGAGGGGGGGTCACTACCTGGGGGGAGAGAGGGAATAATTAGAGGGGGGGGTCACTACCTGGGGGGAGAGAGGGAATTATTAGAGGGGGGGGTCATCACCTGGGGGGAGAGAGGGAATGATTAGAGGGGGGGGGTCACTAGCTGGGGGGAGAGAGGGAATTATTAGAGGGGGGGGGTCACTACCTGGGGGGAGAGAGGGGAATTATTAGAGGGGGGGTCACTACCTGGGGGGAGAGAGTGAATTATTAGAGGGGGGGGGTCACTACCTGGGGGGAGAGAGGGAATAATTAGAGGGGGGGTCAACACCTGGGGGGAGAGAGGGAATTATTAGAGGGGGGGGGGTCACTACCTGGGGGGAGAGAGGGAATTATTAGAGGGGGGGGTCACTACCTGGGGGGAGAGAGGGAATTATTAGAGGGGGGGTCACTACCTGGGGGGAGAGAGTGAATTATTAGAGGGTGGGGTCACTACCTGGGGGGAGAGAGGGGGAATTATTAGAGGGGGGTGTCACTACCTGGGGGGAGAGAGGGAATAATTAGAGGGGGGTCAACACCTGGGGGGAGAGAGAGAATTATTAGAGGGGGGGGTCACTACCTGGGGGAGAGAGGGAATTATTAGAGGGGGGGTCACTACCTGGGGGGAGAGAGGGAATAATTAGAGGGGGGGGTCACTACCTGGGGGGAGAGAGGGAATTATTAGAGGGGGGGTCACTACCTGGGGGGAGAGAGGGAATTATTAGAGGGGGGGTCACTACCTGGGGGAAGAGAGTGAATTATTAGAGGGTGGGGTCACTACCTGGGGGGAGAGGGGGAATTATTAGAGGGGGGTGTCACTACCTGGGGGGAGAGAGGGAATTATTAGAGGGGGGGGTCACTACCTGGGGGGAGAGAGGGAATTATTAGAGGGGGGGTCACTACCTGGGGGGAGAGAGGGAATAATTAGAGGGGGGGTCAACACCTGGGGGGAGAGAGAGAATTATTAGAGGGGGGGGTCCACTACTGGGGGAGAGAGGGAATTATTAGAGGGGGGTCACTACCTGGGGGGGAGAGAGGGAATTATTAGAGGGGGGGTCACTACCTGGGGGGAGAGAGGGAATTATTAGAGGGGGGTCACTACCTGGGGGGGAGAGAGTGAATTATTAGAGGGTGGGGTCACTACCTGGGGGGAGAGAGGGGGAATTATTAGAGGGGGGTGTCACTACCTGGGGGGAGAGAGGGAATTATTAGAGGGGGGGTCACTACCTGGGGGGAGAGAGGGAATTATTAGAGGGGGGGGTCACTACCCTGGGGGGAGAGAGGGAATAATTAGAGGGGGGTCAACACCTGGGGGGAGAGAGAGAATTATTAGAGGGGGGGGGTCACTACCTGGGGGGAGAGAGGGAATTATTAGAGGGGGGTCACTACCTGGGGGGAGAGAGGGAATTATTAGAGGGGGGGGTCACCTCTTGGGGGGAGAGAGGGAATTATTAGAGGGGGGGT
>NW_021823054.1:0-17500 GCF_901001165.1 Salmo trutta
GGAAGGAGAGAGAGAGAGAAGAGAGAATTGGAGAGGAGGAGAGAGAGAGAATGGAAGGAGAGAGAGAGAAGAGAGAGAAGGAGAGAGAGAGAGAAAGAAGGAGAGAGAGAGAGAGAATTGGAAGGAGAGAGAGAGAGAGAATTGGAAGGAGAGAGAGAGAGAGAATTGGAAGGAGAGAGAGAGAGAGAATTGGAAGGAGAGAGAAAATTGGAAGGAAAGAGAGAGAATTGGAAGGAGAGAGAGAGAGAGAGAATTGGAAGGAAAGAGAGAAAATTGGAAGGAAAGAGAGAGAATTGGAAGGAGAGAGAGAGAATTGGAAGGAAAGAGAGAAAATTGGAAGGAAAGAGAGAGAATTGGAAGGAGAGAGAGAGAGAGAATTGGAAGGAGAGAGAGAGAGAGAATTGGAAGGAGAGAGAGAGAATTGGAAGGAGAGAGAGAGAGAGAATTGGAAGGAGAGAGAGAGAGAGAGAATTGGAAGGAGAGAGAGAAAATTGGAAGGAAAGAGAGAGAACTGGAAGGAGAGAGAGAGAATTGGAAGGAGAGAGAGAGAGAATTGGAGGAAGCGAGAGAGGAAGGAGAGTCTTTATAGGTGTCATGTGAAGGTTCAGGGTTGTGATGTAAAGGGAGTCTCTTTATAACTGTCAGTGTTGGTCTGAGGCTCTGTATAGGGGTCAGGGGTTGTGTGTGGGTCAAAGGTCAGAGTTCACCTGCACCACACAGGAAGTCTGGAAATGCAATTAGAGAGAGAAGCGTTTGATTGACAGCTGGAGACAGTTAACCATGCCCCCTCCTCACTCCTCTGTCTGCTTCTGGTTTCTCACTTTAACCATTGGTAGAGATTAAATTACTTATCTTACAGAACCTCTCCTGATATTTCTCGCTCTCTGGTTCTCACTTTTTTCTCTCTCTTCTACAATCGCTCTCTCGCTTTCTCTGTCTCTCATACACAGACACAGAGCTATCTGGTCCGATTTGAATAATTACATAGTGTTATCGCTTCTCTGATGTAGTAAGTAGACAAGAGCACTCCCTCAGTTTAGAAACATCTCTCTATCTCACTCCCCTTTATCAGAGCCAGACTCGCAGACTACAATACCCACTGTCCATCTGACCTACAGACTACAATACCCACTGTCCATCTGACCAACAGACTACAATACCCACTGTCCATCTGACCTACAGACTACAATACCCACTGTCCATCTGACCTACAGACTACAATACCCACTGTCCATCTGACCTACAGACTACAATACCCACTGTCCATCTGACCTACAGACTACAATACCCACTGTCCATCTGACCTACAGACTACAATACCCACTGTCCATCTGACCTACAGACTACAATACCCACTGTCCATCTGACCTACAGACTACAATACCCACTGTCCATCTGACCAACAGACTACAATACCCACTGTCCATCTGACCTACAGACTACAATACCCACTGTCCATCTGACCTACAGACTACAATACCCACTGTCCATCTGACCTACAGACTACAATACCCACTGTCCATCTGACCTACAGACTACAATACCCAAAGTCCAACTGACCTACAGACTACAATATTGATAGTCCAACTGACCTACAGACTACAATATCGATAGTCCAACTGCTCTCTCACCCTATGTCAGACCCATCATACAATCTTTATCAATTACTGATAAAGCTATGCATACACATACTCCCACAGCATGCCTGGTACTGAATGATATGTCTACTTTTAGACCCACAGTCTCAAATTCAGATCGGAGGACATAGCCTCCACCTCACAGTGCTGTGATTATTCTGCCCGTAGGGAGTCTGTAATGCATATAGATATGGAAGTCAATATAAACAGTAACTGCTGGGTCAGTTGAGTTGAGAGGCAGCATTCATGTCTCTCTCCCCCTCTCCTCTCCCCCTCTCCTTTCTCCTCCCCTCTTTCTGTTTGTTTTTATACCTCTCGCCTCAAAGAAGAGGAAATAAATGAAGAGGTTTCTGGTGGAGCTTCAGTCCGCGCTGCAACACTCTCTGCCACCACACCACTGGCCATAACTACTGACTCTATCAGACAGTCATAGTGTGTGTGTGTGTATAATGTTTATTTTAAACACACTTCACATCCTCTCTAGCCCTATTCATATCCACGCCATGAGAGATTAGCCTATAGCTACTATATTCAACTATCTAGAGTGTGTGTGTGCTTGTGAGACTGCGTGTGTGTGTGAGACTGTGTGTATTCCGGTCCTCCCAAAAATGGTCACACACCCACATCGTATGAGAGGACTCCTTTGAGAAATGTGTTTCCCATGTTCTCACTGTGTAAAAATGTAGCTATCGCTAGCCCTTGAAGAACAGCAGTTCTGTCCACATTACATCGAGCAGGGATCATTTTGTGTGTTTATGTGTGTGTGCGCACATGCTTGTGCGTGTGTGTGTCTGGGTTGGAGTGTATGTTTAGGTCTTAAATAGTCAATGTCTTTATAGAGCCCTGATGAAAACATGGAAATACTATTTACTGATGGCTAACTGTTCAGAGCAAGAGGTCAAAGTGTGTGTGTGTGTGTGTGTGTGTGTGTGTGTGTGTGTGTGTGTGTGTGTGGGGCTATGTTTAGATGTACATGTCATACTGTAGTTATATCAGAGCCTGGATGAGTGGAGGCCCAGCCTGGTTAATGGCTTAGTTAATGGAATGTGCATATTTAAGAGAATATGTCTGTATGATTTATTGCCATGGCTCTGGTGTCAGGGGAAAGGCTGTGTTTGTGTGTTGTATTTGTGTACTTCAGTGTTATAGAAGGAAAGGAACTAAAATGGCATTTTGAGTGTCTATCGTGTTTCTGTCCAATTCCACCTTAGTCTGTGGCGTTTGGATTGACAGTTGAAGTCTATCAGCGTGTCTCGGTTCCCTCAGTCTCGGGTTCCCTCAGTCTCGGGTTCCCTCAGTCTCGGTTCCCTCAGTCTCGGTTCCCTCAGTCTCGGGTTCCCTCTCTATCACTGGAGAACTGGAACTGTTGATTTTTCACCGAACGAGTGTTCACGGTTCAACCGCTGCCAACCACAACCGCTAGGAACAGCCAACAGGTCACAGTCGACCAAATAAAACGGAGAAGTGGTAATCTGTGAGCCCGCTTCATCCCTGAGAGGGTGTGTGTGCGTGTGTGTACAGGGTGAGGTCAGTGTGTAAATATAGCCCTGTCTCTCTGCTCTGTCTCTGATGTCCAGACAGTCTGTATCTGACAAGGAAAAATGCTGCAGTCCTGTTGTTTTGGTCAAAACACGACAGAAGAGGAGGGGAGAAAGAGGGAGGAGAGGAGGAGAGTGGGGAGGGTAAATACTTCCAGTGCTCACTAAAAATAGAGGTTCAGTAAAAAAAATTGAAAAGAAATGTCCTGCTAAAAATCACTGCTCCATAGCAGCCATTTGGATGAAATGTGCACCTTTTAGATGGGGCCTGGGAAAGTTAACTTAGTGTGTGTGTGTGTGTGTGTCTCTCTCTCTTGTTAGTCATAATTAGCTGGAAGTCATAGTTTTCTCTAAGTCATGGTTTGTATTGTCCCAGGACTGTCTGGTCTAGATTAAGGCTCTAGTCTGGTTCAGCATGTTCACAGCCCTGCCAGTCCTCACTGACTCACTCCTCACCCTGGCCCTGCCTGCACTGAGGGATAGAGAGAGAGGAGGGGGAAGGGAATGGGATGGAGGGATGAGAGAGCATGAGGCTGGGATGGAAGTTAGGATGACAATGTGACAGAGAATGGATGAGACACGACTGGAGCTCATACACGAAAACTGTTAGGGAGTCTCTCCTCTCTCTCTCCCCTGTCTCTCTCCTCTCTCTCTTTCCTGTCTCTCTCTGTCCTGTGTCTCTTCTGTGTGTCTCCTATGTCTCTCCCGTTTCTCTCCTCACTCTCTTTCCTGTCACTCTCTCTCCTGTATCTCTTCTCTGTGTCTCCTACGTCTCTCCTCTGGCTCTCCTCACTCTCTTTCCTGTCTCTCACTTTCCTGTCGCTCTCACTCCTGTGTCTCCTATGTCTCTCCCCTGTCTCTCTAGTCTCTCTCTTTCCTGTCTCTCTCTTTCCTCTATCTCTTTCCTGTCTCTCGTCTGTGTGTCTCCTATGTCTCTCTCTGTCTCTCTCCCCTCTCTCCCTTGTCTCTCTCAGTCCTGTCTCTCTCTCTCTCCTCTCTTTCTCCTCTCTCTCCTGTCTCTCGCTCTCTCTGTGTCTCTCTCTCTCTCTCTCTCTCTCTCTCGTCAAATTCAGATTCAGATTGCTTTATTGGCATGAAATACAATTTGTAGATATTGCCAAAGCTATATAGTAGTACAGCATTTCAGTAAATACAATGCAATGAGGATAATGCAATACAGTTCATTTCAGTAGTAATAATAATAGTACATACAGTTGAAGTCGAAAGTTTACATACACCTTAGCCAAATAGATTGAAACTCAGTTTTTCACAATTCCTGACATTTAATCCTAGTAAAAATGCCCTGTATTAGGTCAGTTAGGATCACCACTTTATTTTAAGAATGTGAAATGTCACAATAATAGTAGAGAGAATGATTTCTTTCATCACATTCCCAGTGGGTCAGAAGTTTACATACACTCAATTAGTATTTGGTAGCATTGCCTTTAAATTGTTTAACTTGGGTCAAACGTTTCAGGTAGCCTTCCACAAGCTTCCCACAATAAGTTGGGTGAATTTTGGCCCATTCCTCCTGACAGAGCTGGTGTGACTGAGTCAGGTTTGTAGGCCTCCTTTCTCGCACACGCTTTTTCAGTTCTGCCCACAACATTTCTATAGGATTGAGGTCAGGGCTTTGTGATGGCCACTCCAATACCTTGACTTTGTTGTCCTTAAGCCATATTGCCACAACTTTGGAAGTATGCTTGGGGTCATTGTCCATTTGGAAGACCCATTTGCGACCAAGCTTTAACTTCCTGACTGATGTCTTGAGATGTTGCTTCAATATATCCACATAATTTTCTTCCTCATGATGCCATCTATTTTGTGAAGTGCACCAGTCCCTCCTGCAGCAAAGCATCCCCACAACATGATGCTGCCACCCCCGTGCTTCACGGTTGGGATGGTGTTCTTCGGCTTGCAATCCTCCCCCTTATTCCTCCAAACATAACGATGGTCATTATGGCCAAACAGTTCTATTTTTGTTTCATCAGACCAGAGGACATTTCCCCAAAAAGTATGATCTTTGTCCCCATGTGCAGTTGCAAACCGTAGACTGGCTTTTTTATGGTGGTTTTGGAGCAGTGGCTTCTTCCTTGCTGAGTGACCTTTCAGGTTATGACGATATAGGGCTCGTTTTACTGTGGATATAGGTACTTTTGTACCGGTTTCCTCCAGTATCTTTACAAGGTCCTTTGCTGTTGTTCTGGGATTAATTTGCACTTTTCGCACCAAAGTGTGCTCATCTCTAGGACACAGAAGACGTCTCCTTCCTGAGCGATATGGTGTTTATACTTGCGTACTATTGTTTGTTCGGATGAACGTGGTACCTTCAGGCGTTTGGAAATTGATGAACCAGACTTGTGGAGGTCTACAATTGTTGTGGAGGTCTTGGCTGATTTCTTTTGATTTTCCTGTGATGTCAAGCAAAGAGGCACTGAGTTTGAAGGTAGGCCTTGAAATACATCCACAGGTACACCTCCAATTGACTCAAATGATGTCAATTAGCCTATCAGAAGCTTCTAAAGCCATGACATCATTTTCTGGAATTTTCCAAGCTGTTTAAAGCCACAGTCAACTTAGTGTACGTAAACTTCTGACCCACTGGAATTGTGATACAGTGAATTATAATTGAAATAATCTGTCTGTAAACAATTGTTGGAAAAATTACTTGTGTCATGCATAAAGTAGATGTCCTAACCGACTTGTCAAAACTATAGTTTGTTAACAAGAAATGTGTGGAGTGGTTGAAAAACAAGTTTTAATGACTCCAACCTAAGTGTTTGTAAGCTTCCGACTTCAACTGTATACAGTACCAGTCAAAAGTTTGGACACACCTTCTCATTAAAGGGTTTCTCTTTATTTTTACTATTTTCTACATTGTAGAATAATAGTGAAGACATCAAAACGATGAAATAACACATATGGAATCATGTAGTAACCAAAAAAGTGTTAAACAAATCAAAATATATTTTAGATTTTAGATTCTTCAAAGTTGCCAACCTTTGCTTTGATGACATCTTTGCACACTCTTGGCATTCTCTCAACCAGCTTCACCTGGAATGCTTTTCCAACAGTCTTGAAGGAGTTCCCACATATTCTGAGCACTTGTTGGCTGCTTTTCCTTCACTCTGCAGTTCAACTCATCCCAAACCATCTCAATTGGGTTGAGATCGGGTGATTGTGGAGGCCAGGTCATCTGATGCAGCACTCCATCACTCTCCTTCTTGGTCAAATAGCCCTTACACAGCCTGGAGGTGTTGGGTCATTGTCCTGATGAAAAACAAATGGTAGTCCCACTAAGCGCAACCAGATGGGATGACGTATCGCTGCAGAATGCTGAGGTAGCCATGCTGGTTAAGTGTGCCTTGAATTCTAAATACATCATGGACAGTGTCACCAGCAAAGCACCATCACACCTCTTCCTCCATGCTTCACGGTGGGAACCACACATGCAGGGATCATCTGTTCACCTACTCTGCGTCTCACAAAGATACGGAGGTTGGAACCAAAAATCTCAAATTTGGACTCATCAGACCAAAGGACAGATTTTCACCGGTCTATTGTCCATTGCTCATGTTTCTTGGCCCAACAAGTCACTTCTTCTTATTGATGTCCTTTAGTAGTGGTTTCTTTGCAGCAATTCGACCATGAAGGCCTGATTTACGCAGTCTCCTCTGATCAGTGTTCAGTCTGTTACTTGAACTCTGTGAAGGATTTATTTGGGCTGCAATTCCTGAGGCTGGTAACTCTAATGAATTTATCCTCTGCAGCAAAGGTAACTCTGGGTCTTCCTTTCCTGTGGCAGTCCTCATGAGAGCCTGTTTCATGAGAGCCCTTGATGGTTTTTGTGACTGCACTTGATGAAACTTTCAAAGTTCTTGAGATTTTCTGGATTGACTGACCTTCATGTCTTTAAGTAATGATGGTCTGTAATTTCTATTTGCTTATTTGAGCTGTTCTTGCCATTATATGGACTTGGTCTTTTACCAAATAGGGCTATCTTCTGTATACCACCCCTACCTAGTCACAACACTGATTGGCTCAAACGCAAAAAGAAATTCCACAAAATAACGTTTAACAAGGTACACCTGTTAATTCAAATGCATTCCAGGTGACTACCTCGTGAAGTTGGTTGAGAGAATGCCAAGAGTGTCCAAAGCTGTCTTCAAGGCAAAGGGTGGCTACTTTGAAGAATCTCAAATATAAAATATATTTTCATTTGTTTAACACTTTTTTTGGTTAGTAGATGATTCCATATGTGTTATTTCATAGTTTTGATGTCTTCACTATTATTCTACAATGTAGAAAATAGTAAATAGAATAAACCCTTGAATGAGTAGGCGTACTGTAGAGGAAAAGTGCATCTCTGCCTATACCTCCCGTCGTACAGTGACCACATTGGCGATCCTCTTTGGGTAGACATGTCTTTTTGTGTCTCCCTTTTTGTATAGCCAATTGGTTGCCGCTGAGCCTGTATTTGGTCAGGATCACTCTCTGTTTTGTTTCTCTGACAGAGTAGAGATATTCTGCCAATTTGTGTTCTCTTTTGAGGGCCTCTCTCTCATTTCTCTCTCTCCTGTCTCTCGCTCACTCACGTCTCGCTCTATCCCATCTAGCTCTATCCTGTCTCGCTCTCTCCTGTCTCTTTCTCTCCTCTCTCTCCTATTTCGGTCCTCTCTCTCTCCTGTCTCTTTTCTCTCCTGTCTCTCTCCTCTCTCTTCTGTCTTTCTCTCTTCTGTCTCTCTTCTCGCTGTCTCTCCTATCTCTCCCTCCTGTCTCAATTCAATTCAAGGGGCTTTATTGGCATGGGAAACATATGTTAACATTGCCAAAGCAAGTGAAGTAGATAATCAACAAAAGTGAAATAAACAATAAAATGAACAGTAAACATTACACTCACAGAAGTTCCAAAAGAATAAAGACATTCAAATGTCATATTTAGGGTTGCAAAGGGTTGGAATTTTTCTGTTAATTTCAGACATTTTTCATGGGAAGTTAAGGGGAATTTTGGGGAATTTTGCTTAAATTCATCAAAAAAGTTAGCTTTTAACAGTGAACCATTTTTGTGGGATACACATAAGGCAATTCTAGGTCTTGTGGCATATTTTGGTTAAACTATCCCCAATTCAATGGAATTGCAACCCTCTGCATGCACAGTGCATTCTTCCATCACATGTACAGCTGATTCTCAAGATCTTGCACACTAATGAGATGCTATTGAGTCCACACTACTACACTGTCTGAGCCAAGGACTACATGCTTTCTGGTAAGTTTTGATTACAATACTGGGTGGGGTGAATATATTTTATATGACATGCATGATTTTTTGTTAACTAGTAAATAGTAGCCTACAGCAAAGTGTGTTTAAATCATTTCTAACTTAACAATTTCTGCTAATTAGTTTTTGCTACCATGTGCGTTTTAGCTTGTTTGAGCCTGCTAACTGAGTTTTCATTCACCTGTTTCCATACATGTTTCATTTTAAAACATGTATCTTACAAAGGAGTTGTTTAATCTAACTACTTAACTATTTATCTGTACATGGAATTGTATTTGGGTTAAAAAAATAAAATCTAATCTTTACAGGAAAATGCCACGGGCACTATCTGATGTGTGGAGACATTTCACTGCATCTAATGTAGAAGGAAAATATGTGGACATTTGCAAATACTGTGCCAATCATATGTGAAGAATGCAACAACGAAGATGCAGAATCATCTGGCCAAGTGCATAAAGTTCCCTCAGCGCTCACAACAAGCAACCTCTGACGAAAGTCCCTCTACTTCTATTCGAGATGAAAATGATGAATCAGACACCTTATCGATAGCAACAGCTCATGGTCTTCCTGGAATCAGATTTTTTTTGACTCAGTGGAGGAACGTAGTCAGAGAAATGCTGATGAATGTCTTGCTCGAGCTGTGTATGCAACTTGTTCACCTCTGATGCTCACAGGCAATGTGTATTGGAAGAGATTTCTGAATGTTCTTCGCCCAGCATACACCCCTCCAACCAGACATGCTTTATCTACTCATTTGTTGGATGCAGAGTTCAACAGAGTTCAAGTGAAGGTCAAGCAAATCATAGAGAAAGCAGACTGTATTACAATCATCTCTGAGTGGTTGAATGTTCGTGAGCAAGGAATAATTAACTACATCATCTCCACCCCTCAACCAGTATTCTACAAGAGCACAGACACAAGGGACAACAGACACACCGGTCTCTGCATTGTAGATGAGCTGAAGGCAGTCATCAATGACCTTGGACCACAGAAGGTATTTGCACTGGTGACAGACAATGCTGCGAACATGAAGGCTGCTTGGTATAAGGTGGAGGAGTCCTACCCTCACATCACACCCATTGTCTGTGCTGCTCATGCATTGAATCTGCTCCTCAAGGACATCATGGAACAGAAAACAATGGATACACTCTACAAGAGAGCCAAGGAAATGGTTAGGTATGTGAAGGGTCATCAAGTTATAGCAGCAATCTACCTCACCAAGCAAAGTGAGAAGAATAAGAGCACCACATTGAAGCTGTCCAGCAACACCCATGGGGGTGGGGTTGTCATCATGTTTGACAGTCTCCTGGAGGGGAAGGAGTCTCTCCAAGGTATGGCCATATCACAGTCTGCCAATATGGATAGCCCAATCAAGAGGATCCTCCTGGATGATGTATTTTGGGAAAGAGTGGTAAGCAGCCTGAAACTCCTGAAACCTATAGCAGTAGCCATTGCACGGATTGAGAGAGACAATGCCATCCTGTCTGATGTTCAGACTCTGCTTGCAGATGTAAGAGAAGAAATCCGTACTGCCCTGCCCATCTCACTGTTGCTCCAAGCAGAGGAAACTGCAGTTCTGAAATGCATCAAAAAGCGTGAAGACTTCTGCCTGAAGCCCATACACACCGCAGCGTACGTTGGACCCCAAGTATGCTGCCAAGAGCATCCTGTCTGGTGCAGCAACAAGGCGTGTCTCGCCACCTTGGCCTGGATGAGGGCAAGGTTCTTGGCAGTCTGGCAAAGTACACTTCCAAGCAAGGGCTTTGGGATGGAGATGCAGTATGGCAGTCGTGCCAACATATTTCATCAGCCACCTGGTGGAAGAGACTTTATGGATCTGAGGCTCTTTCCTCTGTTGCCTCCATCATCCTCCAGATCCCACCAACATCAGCCGCCTCAGAGCGCAACTGGTCCTTGTTTGGGAACACACACCAAAGCACGCAACAGCCTGACCAATACAAGGGTTGAAAAATTGTTGGCCATCCGTGCAAATTTCAGGCTTTTTGAGCCTGACAACGAGCCATCCTCAACAAGGTTGGAAAGTGACAGGGAGGCCTCAGAGTCTGATGTCCAAGAGCTGGACATTGAGGAGGTCCAGGAAGAAGACATGGAAGCCTGAGAGGAAGACAACCAAAGCTTTAGTTTCTAGACTTTCATTTTACAGATGTATGTTGAAAACGTTTTTGGGAGATGCGATGTATCATTGGGGATCATTCAATATTCCCTTTCTTTTGTTGTTCAGTGAAATCATCTCATGTGAAGAGTCAACTTATTTAATTAAAGTTCAGTTTGTAACTAAATAATATTTTTATTTCTATTGGAAGGATTTAATAATTTGCAATTATGTCTACTTATGATAAGTAAAAGGTTTATGTTTCTGTCTCCATATTATATGGTAAATATATCCAATGCAAAAAATACAGCTACATTTAAATGGTATTCATAATCATTTGCATATATTTCCATTAATTGCCATATATTCCTATTAATTGCCGTTAATTCCCACGGAAAGTTTCCACCTCTGAATATTCCCAAAATGTGAAACCCTAGTAATATTATGTCTATATACAGTGTTGTAACAATGTGCAAATAGTTATTGTACGGGAAAAAGGGAAAATAAATAAACATAAATAAGTGTTGTATTTACAATGGTGTTTGTTCTTCACTGGTTTCCCTTGTGGCAACAGGTCACATCTTGCTGCTGTGATGGCACACTGTGCTATTTCACCCAATATATATGGGAGTTTATCAAAATTGGATTTGTTTTCTAATTCTTTTTGGATCTATGTAATCTGAGGGAAATATGTGTCTCTAATATGGTCATACATTTAGCAGGAGGTTAGGAAGTGCAGCTCAGTTTCCTCCTTTTTATGTGGGCAGTGTGCACATAGCCTGTCTTCTCTTGAGAGCCAGGTCTGCCTACGGCTGCCTTTCTCAAGGCTATGCTCACTGAGTGTGTACAGAGTCAAAGCTTTCCTTAAGTTTGTAGAAAGAGGAGGAAGGGAAGCGCTACTAAGGTACACAATAGTAAATGTTGGTAGACAGAAGGTGCTCTTTGGTAAAAGGGTTGAGTTGGTCTTCAAAAAGAAAGGAGGACCAAGGCACTCTTCATATAATTGATTAAAATGCCTTTATTAGTATGGCATGTTCAATAGAAACAATGTTTTTAAAAAACCGACGCGTTTCGGCTGCATGGCCTTCATCAGGGTGTACAAAGAAATAATACAATGTTCTCTGTTTAACAGCTTTTCCAATTAACCCTAATTAGAAGGGGGAGTGGTTAAAATTGATTGGACACACCTAGTAAGCAATAGTATACACACTTTAAAGTGAAATGCTGTAGCTATGTTATCATAAAAATGTAACTCCAAACTAGAAGTATCAGAACACTTAGAAAGGCAGTTCTAACCTTAAATATGTCTGGGCGAAGTGTCAAGAATAAGAAAGCAATACATTCCATAGTACACTAGAACACAGCAAAACATGAACAACAAGAGTCTAAACATAGCTGAGGGCAATTGAGCAAAGATATCCACTAGATGACAGCAAATGTACCCATCACAACCCTACAGGAAGGGTGAGAAATCCATATCTTCATTCAAACCCGGGTATTTAGTGGCCTGTAGTTTGTAAATCCAAAAACTTTCCATTTGGTTTAACTGTTTAAGGCGGTCCCCTTTTCTAATAGAGGCCGGGATATGATCAATACCCATAGCTTGTAGGGAGGCAGGGTTGCCATGGTGTAAGGACTTGTAGTGCCTTGCCATGGGGTAGTCTTCATTGCCTACCCGTATGGCGTACTTGTGTTCCGCTAGGCGATCTTGAAGGCGTCTCTTTGTCCGTCCAATATAGAACACCTTGCACTGTGGACATTCCAATCTATAGATGACATGAGTGGTTTTGCAGTTAATGAAATGCTTGACGTAATACTCCATTTTGGAAGCTGTATCAACAAAATACTTTTTCTGTGCAATATTTCTGCAATGGTTGCACTGGTTACATTTAAAAGAGCCCTTGGGTTTGTGGCCAAGCCAAGTTTTTTTGAGAGTCACCCGGAAGATAACTGTGGACTAATTTGTCCTTTAGGGTAGGACATCTCTTAAAGCTTATGACTGGTGGCTCAGGAAAGACTTGGCGTAGTAGCGTATCACTTTGGATGATTCCCCAATTATTTTTAATGATTCTTTTAATGTTCTCTGCTTCAGTGCTGTATTTTGTAACAAAATACACTCTCTCTGATGCATCACGAGGCACTCCCCTTCGCAACAAGTTCTCTCTGTCAAGTAATCCAGCCCTTATACCTGCATCTTTCAGGACCTGGACGCTGTAGCCCCGATTCAAGAAACGATTCTCCAATTCAGCAGATTTGACAACATAGTCTGTTTCCTGATCGCAAATTCTGCGGACTCTTTGGAATTGGCCATATGGAATATTCTCTTTTAGCCTTTTGGGGTGAAAGCTGTCTGCTCTCAGAATGGTATTCCCATCTGTAGGCTTCCTAAAGATTGATGTGTGCAAACAACCTTTGTCATTTTTACTGATGTCGAGGTCCAAAAAATGAATGTTATCCTTGCTATACTCCATAGTTAGTTTGATGTTAGGGTTAATGCTGTTAAGGTATTGGTGGAAGGAAATAAGTTCATCTTCTGAGCCGGACCAAAAAAGGCAAACATCATCAATATAGCGTCCCCACCATATAATCCGGTCAAATAAATGGTTATTAGAAGGATCCAAAATGAAGTCATTTTCCCATTTACCTAAGTACAAACCAGCATAGGAAGGGCTATAGCAAGCTCCCATGGCACATCCTTTGACCTGTTTAAAAATACGGTCCTGAAAGATAAAGATGTTATGATTAAGAGTCCATTCAGTCAGTGAGACAATGAATTCTGTAGGAGGCATCTCAGTTTCAGGTCGGGTACTCAAGAAATGGTGCATAGCTGCCAAACCTTGTTCATGTTCAATGGTGGTGTAAAGAGACTCCACATCCATGGTGACTAAAAAGGAAGCTGTACCTATATTATTCAATTCCTTAATTTTGTTCAACACATCTGTGGTATCTTGAAGATAGGCTGGGAGTGACGTCAGAAAAGGCTTAATAAAGTAGTCAATGTACTTAGAGATGGGTTCTGTCAGACTTTCATTACCACTAATGACTGGCCTGCCTGGGGGATTTTCAAGATTTTTGTGGACTTTTGGAAGAAGGTAAAAAGAAGCCATACGTGGACTGCCATTGAAAAGAAATTTGAACTCATTGTCTGAAATGTAGCCATTCTCCTTAGCTTCTGTGAGGATCCCTTTCAACTCAATTTTTAGGTTCTCTGTAGGGTTGAAGCTAAGAGATTGGTAGAATTCATCATTGTCTAATTGACGGTAGGCTTCTGTCACATATTAGTCTTTACTCCACACTACTGTAGCGCCACCTTTGTCTGCTTTTTTAACCACAACCCGTTCATTTTTGGACAATGATTCAACTGCATCCCTCTCTATCTTAGAAAGGTTACGTCGTGATTGGTTGGAGTCAATTTTACCCTTAAACAGATTTTCCACATCAAAATTCACCTTCTTGGCAAATGTATTTAGTGTGGCATTCTGGACAATGGGACAAAAGGTGGACTTGGGCTTAAAAGGTGTTTTTGAGGGAACAGAAACTGCCTGACCTGAGACACTGGCGTCTGTAGTTGGAGAGATGTTTTGCTTATACCAGGCATTCAGATGTAGATTCCTGTAGAAACGAAATAGGTCAATCTTTGTATTAAATTCATTAGTTGAGTATGTGGGGGCAAAGGACAGTCCTTTAGACAATACCCTTAGGCAATCATCAGAAAGGGGTTCTCCAGAAATGTTGATCACAGCCTTGTGCTGGTCCTGCTCCGTGTGGTTGGGTAGTCTTGATTTCTTCCTCCCCCTCCGTGTTGGCCTCTTCCGCGTCCTCTCCCTCTCTTGTTGAGGTACCTGCGTGACTCCTCTTCCTGATCTAAAAAATCTTGGGAGGAGCTGGCCTCTGAATGTCTGGGGTGATCATCCTCATCACTGCTTGTAAGGTTGAAAGAGACAGATCTAGGCTTCCTCCTCTGCAGATGTAATTCTGAATTCTTGCGCGTTGGTTTTCTCCAGGCAAAGACCTTGCCATCTCTATAGTCTACTTCATCTCTTCTAAATTTTCTACGGGTAGGCAATGAAGACTACCCCATGGCAAGGCACTACAAGTCCTTACACCATGGCAACCCTGCCTCCCTACAAGCTATGGGTATTGATCATATCCCGGCCTCTATTAGAAAAGGGGACCGCCTTAAACAGTTAAACCAAATGGAAAGTTTTTGGATTTACAAACTACAGGCCACTAAATACCCGGGTTTGAATGAAGATATGGATTTCTCACCCTTCCTGTAGGGTTGTGATGGGTACATTTGCTGTCATCTAGTGGATATCTTTGCTCAATTGCCCTCAGCTATGTTTAGACTCTTGTTGTTCATGTTTTGCTGTGTTCTAGTGTACTATGGAATGTATTGCTTTCTTATTCTTGACACTTCGCCCAGACATATTTAAGGTTAGAACTGCCTTTCTAAGTGTTCTGATACTTCTAGTTTGGAGTTACATTTTTATGATAACATAGCTACAGCATTTCACTTTAAAGTGTGTATACTATTGCTTACTAGGTGTGTCCAATCAATTTTAACCACTCCCCCTTCTAATTAGGGTTAATTGGAAAAGCTGTTAAACAGAGAACATTGTATTATTTCTTTGTACACCCTGATGAAGGCCATGCAGCCGAAACGCGTCGGTTTTTTAAAAACATTGCCTTTCCTTAAGTTTGTCTCTCTTTCTCTCGCCTTTCTCTCCTGTCTCTCTCCTCTCTCTCTCTTGTTTCTCTCCCCTCTCTCCTGTCTCGCTCTCTCCTGTTTCACTCTCTCCTGTTTCACTCTCTCCTGTTTCACTCTCTCCTGTCTCGCCTTCTACTGTCTCTTTCTGTCCTCTCTCCTATTTCTCTCCTCGCTCTTTCCTGTCTCTCTCTTTTTCTCACTCTCTCCTGTTTTGCTCTCTCCTGTCTCGCCTTATACTGTCTCTTTCTGTCCTCTCTCTCTCCTATTTCTCTCCTCTCTCTCCTGTCTCTCTTCTCGCTCTCACTCCTCTCTCCTGTCTCTCCTATCTCGCTGTCCTCTCTCTCCTGTCTCTCTCCTTTCTCTTTCATCTCTCTTTCTCATCTCTCCACTCTCTCTCTCTCCTGTCTTTCTCTCTGGTCTCTCTCCTCCTGTGTCTCTCTCTCTCCTGTGTCTCTCTCCTCTCTCTCTCCTGTCTCTCTCCTGTCTCTCTCTCCTGTCTCTCTCTCCAGTCTTTCTCCTCTCTCTCTCCTGTCTTTCTCTTCAGTCTTTCTCCTCTCTCTCTCCTGTCTTTCTCTCCGGTCTCTCTCCAGTCTTTCTCCTCTCTGTCTCTTGTCTCTTGCCTTCAATCAGAATTGTTCAAAGTAACCTACCTCTGACTGTCTGGTTTGAAAAGCTATATAATTATTATTAAATATCAACCAATGATGGTGTTTAGACCTGATCGGTGCTTAGCTGATACAGCTGATGTTAAGATCATGGTATGGACTATGTTCTATAGAGGCAATACATCAGAGTGGCTATACATGTATGAATGGAAAGCTTTCTGGAAAATGGAACCCACCTGAGGGAGTTGAACCTATACCGAATATGAGGAATTCTTGGAATATCAGCATGTCTGTTTGATGGTAGAATTTGCCCTCAAAGGGGTTCCTGACTTTTCCATCCA
This sequence comes from Salmo trutta, assembly GCF_901001165.1. Classification (NCBI taxonomy): domain Eukaryota; kingdom Metazoa; phylum Chordata; class Actinopteri; order Salmoniformes; family Salmonidae; genus Salmo; species Salmo trutta. The sequence goes on from NW_021823054.1 coordinate 16,224, forward strand.
CTATAAATGACATGTTGTATACATGAAGGAAAGGAAAAGGGGGATACCTAGTCAGTTGTACAACTGAATGCATTCAACTGAAATGTTGAATCAGAGCGGTGCGGGTATAGAGAGTGGGCTCTGTGTCTCACTGGCTAAACACTGCCTAACATGTTTTTAAACTGTTTTAAATGACTGTCTGTTAGGACTAGGACTCACTGACTTACTGTTGCCGCAGCTATGCATCTGTTCAAACAAACATAAAGCCTTTATTAATGCCGTATAACTGTAGCAGGCTATGTCAGCAGGCTATGTCAGCAGGCTATGTCAGCAGGCTATGTCAGCAGGCTATGTCAGCAGGCTATGTCAGCTTATAATAAACATGACATGAGTTAGTAGTCAAGTAGTGGCTAGGCAGGGTGGCCAAGTCATCATAAAATCAGTTGTCCTTTATAAAGATCTAGTGTTTGGATGTTTATTAAAGCTCTGCGTTTTCTTGTCACCTTTCTCTCTAGGTGCTTTGCATATCTACAGGGTTACAAGCTCACCTGACACAGCCCTTTGAGTGAGTGAGTGAGTGAGTGAGTGAGTGAGTGAGTGAGTGAGTGAGTGAGTGAGTGAGTGAGTGAGTGAGTGAGTGAGTGAGTGAGTGAGTGAGTGAGTGAGTGAGGAGGGTGTGCAGGTGTGTATGTGGTTTGTGTGCCTGTGTGTGTATCACTGTTGTTAATCCAGCTAGTTGATCACAGGAAGAACCACCAGACAAAGAACAACTGTTGGACATGTCCACACACACACACACACACACACACACATTCACACACACACACACACACACACACACACACATTCACACACACACACACACATTCACACACACACACATTCACACACACACACATTCACACACACACACATTCACACACACACATGCACGCCACACACACACGCACGCACGCCACACACATTCACACACACACATGCACGCCACACACACACACGCCACACACGCACGCACGCCACACACACACACACTCACACACGCATGCCACACTCACACACGCACGCCACACTCACACACGCACGCCACACACTCACACACACGCCACACACTCACACACACACACGCACGCCACACACTCACACACACACACGCACGCCACACACTCACACGCACGCCACACTCACACATGCACGCCACACACACACACACGCACGCCACACACTCACACACTCACACGCACGTCACACACTCACACACACACACGCACGCCACACTCACACACGCACGCCACACTCAC
>NW_021823054.1:20000-22500 GCF_901001165.1 Salmo trutta
TGTGTGTGTTAACAGCGCTAGCAGGGGCTGATTGGGGCTGATGCATGGCTTTACCTACATCTCTGTTAAGTGTTTACTGGGAGCTGTTACACATGGGGGCAGAGGAGACAGAGGAGACAAGGGGGCAGAGGAGACAGAGGAGACAAGGGGGTGAAGGGGACAGAGGAGACAAGGGGTGAAGGGGACAGAGGAGACAGAGGAGACAAGGGGTGAAGGGGACAGAGGAGACAGAGGAGACAAGGGGGTGAAGGGGACAGAGGAGAGGCGAGGAGACGGGACAGAGGAGAAAGGAGAGGCGAGGAGACGGGACAGAGGAGAAAGGAAAGGAGAGGCGAGGAGACAGAGGAGACGGGACAGAGGAGAAAGGAGAGACGAGGAGACGGGACAGAGGAGAAAGGAGACAGGGGACAGAGGAGAAAGGAGAGGCGAGGAGACGGGACAGAGTAGAAAGGAGAGGCGAGGAGACGGGACAGAGGAGAAAGGAGAGGAGACGGGACAGAGGAGAAAGGAGAGGCGAGGAGACGGGACAGAGGAGAAAGGAGAGGAGACAGGGGACAGAGGAGAAAGGAGAGGCAAGGAGACGGGACAGAGGAGAAAGGAGAGGAGACAGGGGACAGAGGAGAAAGGAGAGGCGAGGAGACAGGGGACAGAGGAGAAAGGAGAGGAGACAGGGGACAGAGGAGAAAGGAGAGGAGACAGGGGACAGAGGAGAAAGGAGAGGCGAGGAGACAGGGGACAGAGGGGAAAGGAGAGGCGAGGAGACAGGGGACAGAGGAGAAAGGAGAGGAGACGGGACAGAGGAGAAAGGAGAGGTGAGGAGACAGGGGACAGAGGAGAAAGGGGGAGTGTAGATAGTTAGTCAGGGTTTGGAGGGTTTTCATGAAGGTTCGGGGGTGTAGGGTTCAGGGAGTTCCTGGGGTGTAAGTTTGGCTAGAGCTGGAGGGGGTGTGAGGGGTTTGGTGGGTATCCATATAGGTGGATGTTGTAGGTTTGGCCAGGTCTTGGCTGGGGTGGGTGTAGAGGGGTGGAGGTGGAGGGGTAGAGGTTTGGTCAGAGCTGGGGTGGGTGTAGAGGGGAGGAGGTGGAGGTGGAGGGGTAGAGGTTTGGACAGAGCTGGGGTGGGTGTAGAGGGGTGGAGGTGGAGGGGTAGAGGTTTGGACAGAGCTGGGGTGGGTGTAGAGGGGAGGAGGTGGAGGGGTACAGGTTTGGTCAGATCTGGGGTGGGTGTAGAGGGGTGGAGGTGGAGGGGTAGAGGTTTGGACAGAGCTGGGGTGGGTGTAGAGGGGAGGAGGTGGAGGGGTACAGGTTTGGTCAGAGCTGGGGTGGGTGTAGAGGGGAGGAGGTGGAGGTGGAGGGGTAGAGGTTTGGACAGAGCTGGGGTGGGTGTAGAGGGGAGGAGGTGGAGGGGTACAGGTTTGGTCAGAGCTGGGGTGGGTGTAGAGGGGTGGAGGTGGAGGGGTACAGGTTTGGTAAGAGCTGGGGTGGGTGTAGAGGGGAGGAGGGTGAGGTGGAGGGGTACAGGTTTGGTCAGAGCTGGGGTGGGTGTAGAGAGGTGGAGGGGTACAGGTTTGGTCAGAGCTGGGGTGGGGTGGGGTGGGTGTAGAGGGGAGGAGGTGAAGGGGTAGAGGTTTGGACAGAGCTGGGGTGGGTGTAGAGGGGAGGAGGTGGAGGGGTACAGGTTTGGTCAGAGCTGGGGTGGGTGTGGAGGTGGAGGGGTACAGGTTTGGTCAGAGCTGGGGTGGGTGTAGAGGTGGAGGGGTACAGGTTTGGTCAGAGCTGGGGTGGGTGTAGAGAGGTGGAGGGGTACAGGTTTGGTCAGAGCTGGGGTGGGTGTAGAGGGGAGGAGGTGGAGGGGTAGAGGTTTGGCCAGAGCTGGGGTGGGTGTAGAGAGGTGGAGGGGTACAGGTTTGGTCAGAGCTGGGGTGGGTGTAGAGAGGTGGAGGGGTACAGGTTTGGTCAGAGCTGGGGTGGGTGTAGAGGGGAGGAGGTGGAGGGGTAGAGGTTTGGCCAGAGCTGGGGTGGGTGTAGAGGTGGAGGGGTACAGGTTTGGTCAGAGCTGGGGTGGGTGTAGAGGGGAGGAGGTGGAGGGGTAGAGGTTTGGCCAGAGCTGGGGTGGGTGTAGAGGGGTGGAGGTGGAGTTCAGGGACTGGTCAAGTCATGTGCACAGGAAAGAGAGCTCTGTGTGAACCTCACAGCAGTTTATCAGCCAGCTAATGATGCAGATCAACCCTGAGAGAGAGGGGGTGGAGGAAGTGGCGAGGGAGATGCAGGCAGCCATTCACGTTAGCATATTTATTACTTATCCTGGTAAAAAAATGAGTGTACAGCACATCACTCAACTCCTGTAGTAAACATTTTCTCTGGCTGAGAGACTGACCTTCATTCCCAAAGTACATCATCATAGACACACACATATAATCATCACACACATTCAGTTCACTCTGTTCTACATTTATCAATAGAGCCCAGACGGGAAGGAACAGTACTGTGAATTAGCGCT
>NW_021823054.1:27542-60864 GCF_901001165.1 Salmo trutta
GTTTTCAAGGGATTCGAAAGAAAAATACATTTCGAATTTCTCCCACTTCCTGACTCAATTTTTCTCAGGTTTTTTGCCTGCCATATGAGTTCTGTTATACTCACAGACACCATTCAAACAGTTTTAGAAACTTCAGAGTGTTTTCCATCCAAATCTACTAATAATATGCATATTCTATTTTCTGGGCCAGAGTAGTAACCTGTTTAAATTGGGTACGTTTTTCATCCGGCCGTGAAAATACTGCCCCCTAGCCCCTAGAGGTTTTAAACAGCTTGGAAAATTCCAGAAATTGATGTCATGGCTTCAGAAGCTTCTGATAGGCTAATTGACATCATTTAAGTCAATTGGAGGTGTACCTGTGGATGTATTTCAAGGCCTACCTTCAAACTCAGTGCCTCTTTGCTTGACATCATGGGAAAATCAAAAGAAATCAGCCAAGACCTCATAAAAAAATGTGTAGACCTCCAAAGGTTTGGTTCATCCTTGGAGCAATTTCCAAACGACTGAAGATACCACATTCATCTGTACAAACAATAGTACGCTCATACCGCTCAGGAAGGAGACGCGTTCTGTCTCCTAGAGATTAACGTACTTTGGTGCGAAAAGTGCAAATCAATCCCAGAACAACAGCAAAGGACCTTGTGCAGATGCTGGAGGAAACGGGTACAAAAGTATCTATATGCACAGTAAAACGAGTCCTATATCGATAGAACCTGAAAGGCTGCTCAGCAATGAAGAAGCCACTGCTACAAAACTGCCATAAAAAAGCCAGACTTCGGTTTGCAACTGCACATGGGGACAAAGAGGAAAAAGGGGGAGGCTTGCATGCCGAAGCACAAGGGTGGCAGCATCATGTTGTGGGGGTGCTTTGCTACAGGAGGGACTGGTGCACTTCACAAAATAGAAAGATCATGAGGAAGGAAAGTTATGTGGATATATTGAAGCAACATATCAAGACATCAGTCAGGAACTTAAAGCTTGGTCACAAATGGGTCATCCAAATGGACAATGACCCCAAGCATACTTCCAAAGTTGTGGCAAAATGGCTTAAGGACAACAAAGTCAAGGTATTGGAGTGGCCATCACAAAGCCCTGACCTCAATCCTATAGAACATTTGTGGGCAGAACTGAAAAAGCATGTGCGAGCAAGTAGGCCTACAAACCTGACTCAGTTACACCAGCTCTGTCAGGAGGAATGGGCCAAAACTCACCCAACTTACTGTGGGAACCTTGTGGAAGGCTACCCGAAACGTTTGACCCAAGTTAAACAATTTAAAGGCACTGCTATCAAATACTAATTGAGCGTATGTAACTTCTGACCCACTGGGAATGTGATGAAATAAATAAAAGCTGAAATAAATCATTATCTTTACTATTATTCTGACATTTCACATTCTTAAAATAAAGTGTTGATCCTAACTGACCTAATACAGGGAATTTTTACTAGGATTAAATGTCTGTAATTGTGAAAAACTGAGTTTAAATGTATTTGGCTAAGGTGTATGTAAACTTCCCACTTCAACTGTATGTGTTGTTTTTTGTGTGCTCTAGGGCAACTGTGTCTAGATGAAATTTCTATTTGTGGTCCTGGCAACTGCACCTTTTTTGGAACAAAATTATTGAGATTTACTGTCAGGGCCTGACAGAATCTGTGCAGATGATCTAGGTGCTGCTTTAGGTCCTCCTTGGTTAGGGACAGAAGCACCAGATCATCAGCAAACAGTAGACATTTGACTTCTAGTAGGGTGAGGCCGGGTGCTGCAGACTATTCTAGTGCCCTCGCCAATTTGTTGATATATATATTGAAGAGGGTGGGGCTCAAGCTGCGTCCCTGTCTCACCCCACAGCCCTTTCTCTCCCTTTCCTCTATACCTGTTGCTCTGTTTCTAACTTCTCCTCCTTTCCGTATCTCTTTCTCTCTGCTGGTGTCTCTACTGTCCCTCTCTGGCTCTATCACTGTCTGTCTGGTAGACAGTGAGACAACAGTCAGGTAGACAGTGAGACAACAGTCAGGTAGACAGTGAGACAACAGTCAGGTAGACAGTGAGACAACAGTCAGGTAGACAGTGAGACAACAGTCAGGTAGACAGTGAGACAACAGTCAGGTAGACAGTGAGACAACAGTCAGGTAGACAGTGAGACAACAGTCAGGTAGACAGTGAGACAACAGTCAGGTAGACAGTGAGACAACAGTCAGGTAGACAGTGAGACAACAGTCAGGTAGACAGGTAGACTACAGTCAGGTAGACAGTGAGACTACAGTCAGGTAGACAGTGAGACAACAGTCAGGTAGACAGGTAGACTACAGTCAGGTAGACAGTGAGACAACAGTCAGGTAGACAGTGAGACAACAGTCAGGTAGACAGTGAGACTACAGTCAGGTAGACAGTGAGACAACAGTCAGGTAGACAGTGAGACAACAGTCAGGTAGACAGTGAGACAACAGTCAGGTAGACAGTGAGACAACAGTCAGGTAGACAGTGAGACAACAGTCAGGTAGACAGTGAGACAACAGTCAGGTAGACAGTGAGACAACAGTCAGGTAGACAGTGAGACTACAGTCAGGTAGACAGGTAGACTACAGTCAGGTAGACAGTGAGACAACAGTCAGGTAGACAGTGAGACAACAGTCAGGTAGACAGTGAGACTACAGTCAGGTAGACAGTGAGACTACAGTCAGGTAGACAGTGAGACAACAGTCAGGTAGACAGTGAGACAACAGTCAGGTAGACAGTGAGACTACAGTCAGGTAGACAGGTAGACGTGGTTAGTTGAGCTTGGGTTGTTAGAGAGAGAGAGGGGGGTGCAGAGGGAGAGAGATTAGTGTTTAATTGTGGATGACATTCCTTTATGGAAACCTCTCTAGTCTGTTTCTCATACCTGTTAAAAGGAGCGGTTTGGCTCCTGCCCCAAAAAGATAATGTGATAAACAGCCTCTCTACCTCTTTGTCTCTGAGCATTACCTTGTGTGTCACTGGGTTTGATTAACGACACATTGAGTAGCGAGATGATTTAAGAGTTTCAAGTTCTAGGATGAAGCCAAGAATGTATTTCTCAGAATGTTGGGGGCTGAAACCCGTTTTGTGATGTCACTGATTTGAGGATGTCATTGGGGTTGGAACAGGTATGAACAGGACGATATTCTTCTCTGCTGTCATTTGATTGACAGCTCTGGATTGGGCCTACAGTCACACAGCTCAGAGACTAAGGTGTTCCCATCATGAGTAATATGTACGTGAAAATTACAGTTCATCCAAGTCACGCGCACACATTCCCTCCAACACAACCCACCCACACATCATACAATACACAGCCTATTCACTGACCATTCATTCACTCATTGTAAGAGATGGTCTTTGGCTTATCAACTAATTGAGAAATGTGTATCTCTTTGTGCCTTTAAGAACTCAGTCACAGAAATGCTCTCTAGACACCTGTATTTGTTACCCAATGTAATCATGTCATTCACGGACACTAACTTTCCTTATAGGTACTGTACCTCATATTCTATCAAATGTGTAGCTGACTTTCTAATATCAATGCTGACTGTTTGTTCTAGATGTTGTGCTGTTGCCATGTGTTTCTGTCCTGCTGGGTTGTGATATCTGTTCTCCTTGTACTGTAACTTCTCTTTATTGACTTGTGTGTTTGTTATATGTCCCTGTCCTGCTGGGTTGTGAAGTCTGTCTTGTCCTGTGATTTCAATCTTGTTTTGTGGTTTTATTTATTGCTCTGCACTTCCCAGTTGTCACTGGCCCGGACGTCATTGTAAATAAGTATTTGTTCTTAATTGACTCGCCTGGATAAATAAAGGTTAAACAAATATAAAAAAGGTGAATATCAGGTGTTTTCTAAGGTAGGTCAGACATGCAAGTCTATATGACCTTTGTCACCTTGAAACCCACAACTGCATTGACCTCCCTTTGTGGATATTGTTAGTCATTTTATTCTAATAATTCTACAGGAATAATGGACCAACCTAGATGCAAATGACCATGTAATAACACACCACAGTGCAGTGACCAATTAGGAAAGTCTATTGTAGCACACTTCACCCATTATAACCTACTGTAGACACAGCAGCAGGACGATGCAGTAAAAACAGGAGAGAGAACAGCAGGACGATGCAGTAAAAACAGGAGAGAACAGCAGGACGATGCAGTAAAAACAGAAGAGAACAGCAGGACGATGCAGTAAAAACAGGAGAGAGAACAGCAGGACGATGCAGTAAAAACAGGTGAGAGAACAGCAGGACGATGCAGTAAAAACAGAAGAGAGAACAGCAGGACGATGCAGTAAAAACAGGTGAGAGAACAGCAGGACGATGCAGTAAAAACAGGTGAGAGAACAGCAGGACGATGCAGTAAAAACAGAAGAGAACAGCAGGACGATGCAGTAAAAACAGGAGAGAGAACAGCAGGACGATGCAGTAAAACAGAAGAGAACAGCAGGACGATGCAGTAAAAACAGGAGAGAGAACAGCAGGACGATGCAGTAAAAACAGAAGAGAGAACAGCAGGACGATGCAGTAAAAACAGGAGAGAGAACAGCAGGACGATGCAGTAAAAACAGAAGAGAACAGCAGGACGATGCAGTAAAAACAGGGAGAGAACAGCAGGAACGATGCAGTAAAAACAGGTGAGAGAACAGCAGGAAGATGCAGTAAAAACAGGAAGAGAACAGCAGGACGATGCAGTAAAAACAGAGAGAGAACAGCAGGACGATGCAGTAAAAACAGGAGAGAGAACAGCAGGACGATGCAGTAAAACAGGAGAGAGAACAGCAGGACGATGCAGTAAAAACAGGAGAGAGAACAGCAGGACGATGCAGTAAAAACAGAAGAGAGAACAGCAGGACGATGCAGTAAAAACAGGAGAGAGAACAGCAGGACGATGCAGTAAAAACAGGAGAGAGAACAGCAGGACGATGCAGTAAAACAGGAGAGAGAACAGCAGGACGATGCAGTAAAAACAGGAAGAGCGAACAGCAGGACGATGCAGTAAAAACAGGAGAGAGAACAGCAGGACGATGCAGTAAAAACAGGAGAGAGAACAGCAGGACGATGCAGTAAAAACAGGAGAGAGAACAGCAGGACGATGCAGTAAAAACAGGAGAGAGAACAGCAGGACGATGCAGTAAAAACAGGAGAGAGAACAGCAGGACGATGCAGTAAAAACAGGAGAGAGAACAGCAGGACGATGCAGTAAAAACAGGTGAGAGAACAGCAGGACGATGCAGTAAAAACAGGAGAGAGAACAGCAGGACGATGCAGTAAAACAGGAGAGAGAACAGCAGGACGATGCAGTAAAAACAGAAGAGAACAGCAGGACGATGCAGTAAAAACAGGAGAGAGAACAGCAGGACGATGCAGTAAAAACAGGAGAGAGAACAGCAGGACGATGCAGTAAAAACAGGAGAGAGAACAGCAGGACGATGCAGTAAAAACAGGAGAGAGAACAGCAGGACGATGCAGTAAAAACAGGAGAGAGAACAGCAGGACGATGCAGTAAAAACAGGAGAGAGAACAGCAGGACGATGCAGTAAAAACAGGAGAGAGAACAGCAGGACGATGCAGTAAAAACAGGTGAGAGAACAGCAAGACGATGCAGTAAAAACAGGAGAGAGAACAGCAGGACGATGCAGTAAAAACAGAAGAGAACAGCAGGACGATGCAGTAAAAACAGGAGAGAGAACAGCAGGACGATGCAGTAAAAACAGGAGAGAGAACAGCAGGACGATGCAGTAAAAACAGGAGAGAACAGCAGGACGATGCAGTAAAAACAGAAGAGAACAGCAGGACGATGCAGTAAAAACAGGAGAGAGAACAGCAGGACGATGCAGTAAAAACAGGTGAGAGAACAGCAGGACGATGCAGTAAAAACAGCTGAGAGAACAGCAGGACGATGCAGTAAAAACAGGAGAGAGAACAGCAGGACGATGCAGTAAAAACAGGAGAGAGAACAGCAGGACGATGCAGTAAAAACAGGAGAGAGAACAGCAGGACGATGCAGTAAAAACAGAAGAGAGAACAGCAGGACGATGCAGTAAAAACAGGAGAGAGAACAGCAGGACGATGCAGTAAAAACAGGAGAGAACAGCAGGACGATGCAGTAAAAACAGAAGAGAACAGCAGGACGATGCAGTAAAAACAGGAGAGAGAACAGCAGGACGATGCAGTAAAAACAGGTGAGAGAACAGCAGGACGATGCAGTAAAAACAGAAGAGAGAACAGCAGGACGATGCAGTAAAAAGAGGAGAGAGAACAGCAGGACGATGCAGTAAAAACAGGTGAGAGAACAGCAGGACGATGCAGTAAAAACAGGAGAGAGAACAGCAGGACGATGCAGTAAAAACAGGAGAGAGAACAGCAGGACGATGCAGTAAAAACAGAAGAGAACAGCAGGGCGATGCAGTAAAAACAGGAGAGAGAACAGCAGGACGATGCAGTAAAAACAGGAGAGAGAACAGCAGGACGATGCAGTAAAAACAGGTGAGAGAACAGCAGGACGATGCAGTAAAAACAGGAGAGAGAACAGCAGGACGATGCAGTAAAAACAGAAGAGAACAGCAGGACGATGCAGTAAAAACAGAAGAGAGAACAGCAGGACGATGCAGTAAAAACAGGAGAGAGAACAGCAGGACGATGCAGTAAAAACAGGTGAGAGAACAGCAGGACGATGCAGTAAAAACAGGAGAGAGAACAGCAGGACGATGCAGTAAAAACAGAAGAGAACAGCAGGGCGATGCAGTAAAAACAGGAGAGAGAACAGCAGGACGATGCAGTAAAAACAGGAGAGAGAACAGCAGGACGATGCAGTAAAAACAGGTGAGAGAACAGCAGGACGATGCAGTAAAAACAGGAGAGAGAACAGCAGGACGATGCAGTAAAAACAGAAGAGAACAGCAGGGAGATGCAGTAAAAACAGGAGAGAGAACAGCAGGACGATGCAGTAAAAACAGGAGCGAGAACAGCAGGACGATGCAGTAAAAACAGAAGAGAGAACAGCAGGACGATGCAGTAAAAACAGGAGCGAGAACAGCAGGACGATGCAGTAAAAACAGAAGAGAGAGCAGCAGGACGATGCAGTAAAAACAGGAGAGAGAACAGCAGGACGATGCAGTTAAAACAGAAGAGAGAACAGCAGGACGATGCAGTAAAAACAGGAGAGAGAACAGCAGGACGATGCAGTAAAAACAGGAGAGAGAACAGCAGGACGATGCAGTAAAAACAGGAGAGAGAACAGCAGGCTTTATTTACACTCCTAGATCTGTCCCTCTCCTGTTTATTTACACTCCTAGATCTGTTCCTCCCCTCTTTATTTACACTCCTAGATCTGTCCCGCTCCTCTTTATTTACACTCCTAGATCTGTCCCTCTCCTCTTTATTTACACTCCTAGATCTGTTCCTCCCCTCTTTATTTACACTCCTAGATCTGTCCCTCTCCTCTTTATTTACACTCCTAGATCTGTCCCTCTCTTCTTTATTTACACCCCTAGATCTGTCCCGCTCCTCTTTATTTACACTCCTAGATCTGTTCCTTTCCTCTTTATTTACACTCCTAGATCTGTCCCTCTCTTCTTTATTTACACTCCTAGATCTGTCCCGCTCCTCTTTATTTACACTCCTAGATCTGTCCCTCTCTTCTTTATTTACACTCCTAGATCTGTCCCGCTCCTCTTTATTTACACTCCTAGATCTGTTCCTTTCCTCTTTATTTACACTCCTAGATCTGTCCCTCTCCTCTTTATTTACACTCCTAGATCTGTTCCTCCCCTCTTTATTTACACTCCTAGATCTGTCCCGCTCCTCTTTATTTACACTCCTAGATCTGTCCCTCTCTTCTTTATTTACACTCCTAGATCTGTTCCTTTCCTCTTTATTTACACTCCTAGATCTGTCCCTCTCCTCTTTATTTACACTCCTAGATCTGTTCCTCCCCTCTTTATTTACACTCCTAGATCTGTTCCGCGCCTCTTTATTTACACTCCTAGATCTGTCCCTCTCTTCTTTATTTACACTCCTAGATCTGTCCCGCACCTCTTTATTTACACTCCTAGATCTGTTCCTCCCCTCTTTATTTACACTCCTAGATCTGTCCCTCTCTTCTTTATTTACACTCCTAGATCTGTCCCTCTCCTCTTTATTTACACTCCTAGATCTGTTCCTTTCCTCTTTATTTACACTCCTAGATCTGTCCCTCTCCTCTTTATTTACACTCCTAGATCTGTCCCTCTCTTCTTTATTTACACTCCTAGATCTGTCCCGCGCCTCTTTATTTACACTCCTAGATCTGTTCCTCCCCTCTTTATTTACACTCCTAGATCTGTCCTGCGCCTCTTTATTTACACTCCTAGATCTGTCCCTCTCCTCTTTATTTACACTCCTAGATCTGTCCCTCTCTTCTTTATTTACACTCCTAGATCTGTCCCTCTCCTCTTTATTTACACTCCTAGATCTGTTCCTCCCCTCTTTATTTACACTCCTAGATCTGTCCCGCTCCTCTTTATTTACACTCCTAGATCTGTCCCTCTCCTCTTTATTTACACTCCTAGATCTGTCCCTCTCTTCTTTATTTACACTCCTAGATCTGTCCCGCTCCTCTTTATTTACACTCCTAGATCTGTTCCTCCCCTCTTTATTTACACTCCTAGATCTGTCCCGCTCCTCTTTATTTACACTCCTAGATCTGTTCCTCCCCTCTTTATTTACACTTCTAGATCTGTCCCTCACCTCTTTGCATGGACAGAGAGAGAAAACCTAGGAGGAAGAATAAACTACACAGAGCTAAAGAGACGGGGAGGGACAACATAACCATGGCATAACTGGAATAGTTGGGTTCGCAAACCTGTGAGCGTTTGAAGTAAAGCATACATACCTGTGAGCGTTTGAAGTAAAGCATACATACATGTGAGCATTTTAAGTAAAGCATACATACCTGTGAGCGTTTGAAGTAAAGCATACATACCTGTGAGCGTTTGAAGTAAAACATACATACCTGTGAGCGTTTGAAGTAAAGCGGATGGATGCAGACTTGATAAGAGTACAGCATCCCTAAGATGGAATCACATCACCCACATCAATTCAACAAATCTCTTTCAGAGCAGTGTGTGTGTGTGTGTCAGGAATCTGTCATCAGGGTGATCTACAGGTGTAAACTTAGGGATGTCTGTTATTTCGGGGGTGAGACGAGCATAAGACGGTCATCAGAAACACACACTCTCACACACACACACAAACACGTCACTAAATCTCTCATTAACGCATCCTGATTTAGAAGAGAAAGGGACTGTGACTCTAATACAATAGCAGTAGTGATGGGAGAGGAATGCCAGTGCAGTGGTGTTTTGGTAACCTTTCTGATGGTTGGCATGGAGACTCAACTATCCGGTTCAGTGATGCTGGCTGACTAACTGTACTTCATATCTACTGTGATAGAGTGACACATCTGACAGATCACATCACTCACTGAACCAGCTGGATGCCTGCCTATAAAGATACTAGAGGCCATACAGTACCTGGGTTATGTGGGTTGAATAAGTTGGACAGGGAGTTTTTCCTGTGACCTGACCAAGGAAAACTCTGGGCCCAATAAGCAGAACAAGGAGAACCCTATCTGTGATGTGTTCTAAGTTAAGGACTAATCCTCTGTGCTAATACAACACAACCCTGATCCAAACCATGGTTGAATGATGATGGTGGTGGTGTTTTCACTCCATATTACCATGGAGATAGTACTGTTTTTCTGTCCAGAACATTATATTGTGAGAATATGTAGGTCTACTGTATGCATCCAAATAGGGCTGTGGTTTCTGTCTTGTGTGTGTGGGTCAGAACTGGGAGGCCAGTCAGTCCTGGTGTTGGTTTTCATATTCCTCCACTCTGGCGGTCCGAAACTCATAAACCAGGTCCCAGGATCCTCGTAGTCCTGTCTGACCTGGCTCGATGAATCTCACCGGATCTGTGTTCTCATTGGGCGAGGGAAAGGATGACCTATGCTCTGATTGGGTGAGGGTCAGGATTTTCTCTTTGGCTTTTTGGCAGCAAAACCCACCATAACCCAACTTATGACCCCCCCCCCCCCCCTCCTCTATGTGTTACACCTACCCCTTATGAACAGCCTTACATTAGCCCTCATGGCCAACCTACCCTGCTATACTCTACAAACCAACCCAGCCCTTTCCCCAAAATATCAGCGGAAATTATTCCAAGAGAGACAGTGTCATATTAAGTTTCCAGGAGATTCTTTATCTTAACGACGAGAAAAGCAGGTAAAATACTCAGCCTCTGTGTGAGTATATGAGTGTGGGTGTTTTGAATATGTGTGTAGTAATCAATCATTCCTTGGGCTCCAAAGAACCCTGAAAATCAAACCTCCACAGTGGTCTGTTTGTTGTGTAATATCTGGTGCTTAACGAAGCTTGAATTATGGTCTTTATTTGAAAGTTTCCGAGTATTAGGATAGAATTCCGTTTCCTCTCTAGACGTTCTACAGAGAGACCATTCAGCTGACCTGCATCCCAAATGGCACCCCATAAGGCTCTGGTCAAAAGTAGTGCACTATGTATGGAATAGGGTGTCATTTGGGCTGCAGGCTACGCTCCTCTTGGAGCAGAAGACAGTCTCAACACAACACTACCTCTCATTTTAGGACTGTTTCATTTCATGACCTATGGTTTTCATAATACCTCTTGAATGTGCTGCTCCAAAAGAAAAGGGATCTATCAACAACAAAAAATCTACTTTTGAAGACCACAATTTTCTGTGTCGATTCATGAATTGAAGGGGGAAAGGAAAGGGGGTAGCTAGTTAGTTGGACAACTGAATGCATTCAACCTAAATCAAATCAAATGTATTTATATAGCCCTTCTTACATCAGCTGATATCACAAAGTGCTGTACAGAAACCCAGCCTAAAACCCCAAACAGCAAGCAATGCAGGTGTAGAAGCAATGCAGGTGTAAATGTTTTCTGCATTTTATCCCAACCCCTCTGATTCAGAGTCCTGCTATTATGAGTTATTAAGAGCTGCTATTCTCAATGCACTACAATTGTTATGAGGTGACAATTACTGACATGTATGGTTATAATTTAGACTCCCAATATAATAGTTTAGAATATTACAGTTTAGATCACTTGACAGCTGGCTGGTCTTTACAGGTAGAGGTTTAGAGAGCTAGTCATTGTTAGTCTGGTTCTGACAGTGTTGTGGTGAGAGGCCCAGGAGGCCAGGGGGAAGCCAGGGTGGTGGGTAGGACGTGAGGCCAGGAGGAGTGCGCCGTCTTGGGCTGGGCCAGGGCAGCAGACCAGAGATCTCCAGCTGAACCACGGTAGTCTGGATGGAGAAGTGCTGAGGATGCACGCTGTCAGCCCCTTTAATAGGGTGGACTTCTATTTCAATCTTACTATAGCTGTTAAAAAGAGTATAGGTTATGGCAGTCTTAGGCTTTTAGAAACCTTTTAACTCTAATAAATGATTTATAGCTTAAAATATGACCCTATTAGGGTGTGGTACCTGGCCTCAATAGGTCAAAATGTAGCATTTTGTTTATTGCAGGTCATTTATTCTCAATAATTGTGTCATTATTTGTTATGAAGAAACTGGTCCTTTGATAAAGACTTTATCTTGGCATTTGACACATGTTATTGGCTGTTAGTGTACGTTGGAGTTCACTACGATTCCTCAGATATTTTGTAACAGAAAAAAGAGATGAAGGGAAACGAGAGGTTACTAAGGGACCATATATAGGGTATAGGAAGCCATTTTGGACGCATTCAGCCAGTTTGGAGACGTTGAGGGATTGAAGTGAACGTCTGAACACCAGACAGACATAAAGAACCTACTGCTTCTTTTATGAGCAACTTGATTTATCCACTGAACAAGCTTAGTTGAGCAGCACCCTGCTCCGCTCCGCGGTAACATTTACGACGTTTGACACACCAAACTGGTTATCAGTACTAGTGGCTATGGATGTTTGGCAGCGAACCATTCTACTTTCACACAAAGGAAGCATGAAATATTCACATTATTTTAAAAGGTTTCCGTATATTAGGGAGGAATTGGAGGTCCTTTCCAAGACTCGGGAGGTTACACTGGAGCCATTCACGCTCCTTCACCTAGAATTCTGCTTTCTGGAAGGATCTGGAATGATCCCTGTTATGTGACCAGACTGTTCCCTATATAGTGCACTACTTTTGACCAGAGCCGTATGGGTACTGTTCAAAAGTAGTACACTATTATAGGGAATAGGGTGCCATTTGGGACGCAAACCAGGCTTCCCAAAATCACCACAGGGGATGTTATTATGAGATTTGATGCTTTGTCATTATTCAGTCCAATGTTGTTGGTTTGGCATTTTTAATTTCCACAGATGTCAACTTCCCAAAAGTACTGAAGGTTTAACACCTAACTTACTAAGGTGACAGTTGAACGCCAAGGAAAACTTTGCCAGCCTACTGAAAATGTAGGCTGTGTCCCCTTCTGTAGAGGAAAGCCACCTTTTTCTAGTCAGTCTAGGTGGGAGCTCAGTGACACCTCTGTAGTGTAACGAGTCTCTCTCCTGACCTGCTGTATCTCTTTACACCCTCATCCTTGTTGCTGCGGCGATGAGAGGCTGTGTGTGTCAGAGCATCGCTGTGGTGACGACAGCTCGGCTCTCTGTTGGTCATCGCTGGAGTCACATTTCATACAGCTGCTTATCTGATGCTGCCATGTCAGCCCCACACTTCCTCCCAGCTAGTTTACACTATCACTCTCTACCTCCCTCTCTCCCTTCATCCCTCGCTCCGTCATTGTCTCTCTTACACTCCCTCCCTCCTCCCTCTCCCTTCATCTCTACCTACCTCCCTCTCTCTCCCTTTGTCTATCCCTTTATCCCTCCCTTTCGCTCTACCATGGTCCTGTGTGGCTCAGTTGGTAGAGCAAGGTCCTGTGTAGCTCAGTTGGTAGAGCAAGGTCCTGTGTAGCTCAGATGGTAGAGCATGGTCCTGTGTGGCTCAGATGGTAGAGCATGGTCCTGTATAGCTCAGTTGGTAGAGCATGGTGCTGTGTAGCTCAGTTGGTAGAGCATGGTCCTGTGTGGTTCAGATGGTAGAGCATGGTGCTGTGTAGCTCAGTTGGTAGAGCAAGGTCCTGTGTAGCTCAGTTGGTAGAGCATGGTCCTGTGTAGATCAGTTGGTAGAGCATGGTGCTGTGTAGCTCAGTTGGTAGAGCATGGTCCTGTGTAGCTCAGTTGGTAGAGCATGGTCCTGTGTAGCTCAGTTGGTAGAGCATGGTCCTGTGTAGCTCAGTTGGTAGAGCATGGTCCTGTGGGGCTCAGTTGGTAGAGCATGGTCCTGTGTAGATCAGTTGGTAGAGCATGGTGCTGTGTAGATCAGTTGGTAGAGCATGGTCCTGTGTAGCTCAGTTGGTAGAGCATGGTCCTGTGTAGCTCAGTTGGTAGAGCATGGTCCTGTGGGGCTCAGTTGGTAGAGCATGGTCCTGTGTGGCTCAGTTGGTAGAGCATGGTGCTGTGGGGCTCAGTTGGTAGAGCATGGTCCTGTGTGGCTCAGTTGGTAGAGCATGGTGCTGTGTAGCTCAGTTGGTAGAGCATGGTCCTGTGTGGCTCAGTTGGTAGAGCATGGTGCTGTGTAGCTCAGTTGGTAGAGCATGGTCCTGTGTAGATCAGTTGGTAGAGCATGGTCCTGTGTGGCTCAGTTGGTAGAGCATGGTCCTGTGTAGATCAGTTGGTAGAGCATGGTCCTGTGGGGCTCAGTTGGTAGAGCATGGTGCTGTGTAGCTCAGTTGGTAGAGCATGGTCCTGTGTAGCTCAGTTGGTAGAGCATGGTCCTGTGTAGCTCAGTTGGTAGAGCATGGTCCTGTGTGGCTCAGATGGTAGAGCATGGTCCTGTGTGGCTCAAATGGTGGAGCATGGTCCTGTGTGGCTCAGATGGTAGAGCATGGTCCTGTGTGGCTCAGTTGGTAGAGCATGGTCCTGTCTGGCTCAGTTGGTAGAGCATGGTCCTGTCTGGCTCAGTTGGTAGAGCATGGTCCTGTGGGGCTCAGTTGGTAGAGCATGGTCCTGTGGGGCTCAGTTGGTAGAGCATGGTCCTGTGGGGCTCAGTTGGTAGAGCATGGTCCTGTGTAGCTCAGTTGGTAGAGCATGGTGCTGTGTAGCTCAGTTGGTAGAGCATGGTGCTGTGTAGCTCAGTTGGTAGAGCATGGTGCTTGCACCGCCAGGGTTGTGGGTTTCATTCCCAGGGCCACCCATACTTAAAATGTATGCACACATGACTGTAAGTTGCTTTGGATAAAAACGTCTGCTAAATGGAATATATATATATATATATATATACACACTACCTTTCAAAAGTTTGGGGTCACCAGTCTCAACGTCAACAGTGAAGAGGCGACTCCGGGATGCTGACCTTCGAGGCAGAGTTCCTCTTCCAGTGTCTGTGTTATTTTGCCAATCTTAATCTTTTAGTTTTATTGGCCAGTCTGAGATATGGCTTTTTCTTTGCAACTCTGCCTAGAAGGCCAGCATCCCGGAGTCGCCTCTTCACTGTTGACGTTGAGACTGGTGTTTTGCGTGTACTATTTAATGAAGCTGCCAGTTGAGGACTTGTGAGGTGTCTGTTTATCAAACTAGATACTCTAATGTACTTGTCCTCTTGCTCAGTTGTGCACCGGGGCCTCCCACTCCTCATTCTATTCTGGTTAGAGCCAGTTTGCTCTGTTCTGTGAAGGGAGTAGTACACAGCGGTGTACGAGATCTTCAGTTTCTTGGCAATTTCTCACATGAAATAGCCTTAATTTCTCACATGGAATAGCCTTAATTTCTCACATGGAATAGCCTTAATTTCTCAGAACAAGAATAGACCGATGAGTTTCAGAAGAAAGGTCTTTGTTTCTGGCCATGTTGAGCCTGTAATCGAACCCACAAATGCTGATGCTCCAGATACTCAACTAGTCTAAAGAAGGCCAGTTTTATTTCTTCTTTAATCAGAACAACAGTTTTCAGCTGTGCTAACATAATTGCAAAAAAGTTTTCTAATGATCAATTAGGTTTTTAAAATTATAAACTTGGATTAGCTAACACAAAGTGCCATTGGAACACAGGAGTGATGGTTGCTGATAATGGGCCTGTACGCCTATGTAGATATTCCATAAAAAATCTGCCGTTTCCAGCTACAATAGTAATTTACAACATTAACAATGTCTACACTGTATTTCTGATCAATTTTGTGTTATTTTAATGGGCAGAAAATGTGCTTTTCTTTCAAAAACAAGGAAATTTCAAAGTGACCCCAAACTTTTGAACGGTAGTGTGCATATATACAGTTGAAGTCGGAAGTTTACATACACCTTAGCCAAATACATTTAAACTCGGTTTTTCACAATTCCTAACATTTAATCCTAGTAAAAATTCCTCGTCTTAGGTCAGTAAGGATCACCACTTCATTTTAAGAATGTGAAATATCAAAATAATAGTAGAGAGAATGATTTATTTCAGCTTTTATTTCATTCATCACATTCCCAGTGGGTCAGAAGTTTACGTACGCTCAATTAGTATTTGGTAGCATTGCCTTAAAATTGTTTAACTTGGGTCAATGTTTCAGGTAGCCTTCCACAAGCTTCCCACAATAAGTTGGGTGAATTTTGGCCCATTCCTCCTGACAGAGCTGGTGTAACTGAGTCAGGTTTGTAGGCCTACATGCTCGCACATGCAGAGATCATCCGTTCACCTACTCTGCGTCTCACTCAGACACGGAGGTTGGAACCAAAAATCTCACATTTTGGACTCATCAGACCAAAGGACAGATGTCCACCGGTCTAATGTCCATTGCTCGTGTTTCTTGGCCCAAGCAAGTCTCTTCTTATTGGTGTCCTTTAGTAGTGGTTTCTTTGCAGCAATTCGACCATGAAGGCCTGATTCTCCTCTGAACACTTGATGTTGAGATGTCTGTTACTTGAACACTGTCATGCATTTATTTGGGCTGCAATCTGAGGGGCAGTTAATTGCCGATTCTGATGCTGGTAACTCTAATGAACTTATCCTCTACAGCAGAGGTAACTCGGGGTCTTTCTTTCCTGTGGCGGTCCCCATGAGAGCCAGTTTCATCATAGCGCTTGATGGTTTTTGTGACTGCACCTGAAGAAACTTTCAAAGTTCTTGACATTTTCCGGATTGACATTTTCTGGATCGTTTCTCTTTGCTTATTTGAGCTGTTCTTGACATAATATTGACTTAGCCCTATTTGGTAAAATATTATCTTCTGTATACCACCCCCACCTTCTCAGAACACAACTGATTGGCTCAAATGCATTAAGAAGGAAAGACATTTCACAAATTAACTTTTAGCAAAGCACACTCGTTAATTGAAATGTATTCCAGGTGAATACCTCATGAAGCTTGTTGAGAGAATGCCAATGCCATATGTGTTATTTCATAGTTTTGATGTCTTCACTATTATTCTACAATGTATAAAATATAAAAATGTTTTAAAAAACCTGGAATGAGTACCGTAAATTCCGGACTATAAGCCGCAACTTTTTTCCCAGGCTTTGAACCTCGCGGCTTAAACAATGACGCGGCTAATATATGGATTTTTCCCGCTTTTTTTCCAAAAAAACACATTCTGTGATGTTCTCAGTTTTTTGGCGGCATGAAGCTTTCATTCGACCAATGAAATTGCCTAACGGGTTAAGGTCAAACAACTTTTTTGTTTACTGTTTAGATTAAATCGAGCGCTCTCAAACTTCCCATCATTCTGATTACGGTAGTCATTTTGTCACCCTCATCATGGCAAAGACACAGAGAAATGCATATGATGCAGCTTTCAAGTTGAAGGCGATTGATCTGGCTGTTGGAAAAGGAAATAGAGCTGCTGCATGGGAGCTTGGTCTTAATGAGTTGATGATAAGACGTTGGAAACAGCAGCGTGAGGAATTGACTCAGTGCAAAAAGACAACTAAAGCTTACTGCTAATTTAAAAAAATGTGTTACAAGCCGTGTTTCGTTAAAGCCTATTTATTTTTGTTACAAGCCGTGTTTCGTTAAAGCCTGTGTAAAGTTAATTTGTTTCAATGTACCGGTAGGCACCTGCGGCTTATAGACATGTGCGGCTTATGTTCAAAATAATATTTTTTTTTAATTCAGTGGGTGCGGCTTATATTCAGGTGCGCTTAATAGTCCGGAAATTACGGTAGGTGTCCCCAAACTTTTGACTGGTACTGTATATTACCTCTCTCTGTCCTTTCTCTCTGTCCTTTCTCTCTGTCCTTTCTCTCTCTGTCCTTTCTCTCTGTCCTTTCTTTCTCTCTGTCCTTTCTCTCTGTCCTTTCTCTCTGTCCTTTCTCTCTGTCCTTTCTCTCTGTCCTTTCTCTCTGTCCTTTCTCTCTTTCTGTCCTGTCTGTCTGTCTGTCTGTCTGTCTGTCTGTCTGTCTGTCTGTCTGTCTGTCTGTCTGTCTGTCTGTCTGTCTGTCTGTCTGTCTGTCTGTCTGTCTGTCTGTCTGTCTGTCTGTCTGTCTGTCTGTCTGTCTGTCTCTTACAGCCCAGATTAACCAGGCATTAATCTGTTGTTTCTGTGCTAGAACTGTAATTAACATGGGTTAAATCAGAACCACAATGGGATTAAAAAAGGGATTTCAATTTAGAGTGAACACACACACACGCGTGCGCAGACACAAACAGATATACCTGGCTGCCATAGCTCCAGGAGACAAACTCTATCTCTTCTAGATTACATAGTTCTGGTAGGGTTGGGTTTTTGTCTTGTTGAGTGGCTTGTTTTGGGTTTATTAAGTTAAAAAAAAAAGATTGCTATTTTTTGTAGTAGGATGTTCCTTGTGGGCATCCATACTTACCAGCTTTATTCTAGGAGTAGATAGTTATCTTTAATGCCAGGATGGCCACAGTATTCATATGCTAAACATGGCTGTAGCTACATAAGAGCAATTTTTTTGTTACAATTTCAGGTGCAATTTTGAAAATTGGTTGTGTATCAGCAGTTTTCCTCTTTTTATATGTCACTCACTGACAATCACTCAATTATCCCATGTCAGTAAAACATGTTTATATTGGTTAATTAGTCTAGACCAGGGATGGGCAACTTCAGTCCTCGAGGGTCACTCTTTTTCTCCATCCTTAGCAAAACACAGCTGATGAAACTAATTACATTGTAAACTGAAGATCATGATTAGGTGATTATTGAGTCAGGTGTATTAGCTGGGGCTGGGGAAAAGTGTGACATCAGGCACCACATGACCTATCCCTGGTCTAGTTCATCTAGCCACCTATCTAAACGTGTAGTAATCATGGCTGAATGTGCTCACTTTCGCTCACATATCATAATTAACATGGCATAAGTAATGGCAACATTTGTAGAATTGCAGGAAAATAGCTGTACAACTGGACACGTTTTTGTAAAGCAAATGTATGTTTACCTTTTTGTTTATAAAATACTTTTTCTGCAACAGATCCCTCTGTACATATTAAGTTCTAGTTTTTAATCCCGGGGCTGAGTTAATGTGAGTTAATATGTAGAGGCTAATTGTATAGCTAATAGGCTATGTGTTTGTAGATGACTGAGGGGAATGATGCTACAGCAACCAATGTGATAATGGCTGGGGTCATTTTTGCTTGTTTTTTCTGTTCTCCAAATAGCATTTGAAAGTTTGTAAATTGTATACAAATGCTGTAAATGAGCTTCAACTTTCAAAAAAATATCTTGGAATAACAAAAACAACTGACCCTGTCCGAGTCTCACTAAAACTCAAACCCTGGCTACAGCTCTGATGCTAAAGCTCTTTGTAACCTGAGTCACTAATATGGATCAATGTTCCCTTTTATGAATGGAACACAGATAGAGTGCAAGCATAAACAACAGTTGCCCTTTTTCTCATTGTCATCTAGTGGCAGGAGGCATGCTGTGGCTCTCAGGGCTGTGCAGGGAATTTGTCTGAGTCATCTTACAGGTCAAGGGTCATAGAGCTGTCCTTCAGGGTCAAGAGAGAAGACAGAGGGTTTCCGAAGTAGGGATACCCCTCCCTGGTCAGTCACCACGCGTGAACTGATGTGTATCTGGCGGACAGGGGCTCTAACCCTAGGAGAGGATTTAAGAGGGGAGGTGTGTGTGTGTGTGTGTGTGTGTGTGTGTGTGTGTGTGTGTGTGTGTGTGTGTGTGTGTGTGTGTGTGTGTGTGTGTGTGTGTGTGTGTGTGTGCGGATTTAGAGACGGGAAACAGGGAGAGAGGGCTGAGAAATGGAATTGGCCTATAACCTCTAGAGGTGGCTGTAATGTGATCCTGTATCTCGATTGTGGCAAGAGGGAAAGGGAAGGGTATCGAGACGGGTGAGGAAGGGGAAAGGGAAGAGGGAGGGTAGTAGCAGCCAAGGTAAGTGATAAGAACTTCCTGTGGTCAGTGTCGGTCCAAATCACACACACACACATAACTTTAAGAAACTAACACAATGAAACGTACAAAATACACAACATAAACAAACACTCCCACATACATACACAAATTATCTTGCCACACACACAACCACCAGACAATGTGACAACACCACTGCAACAACCACAGCCCTCACACACACACCAGCAGGACTACAACAATACCTCTCAACCTCAACCAACCCTGCTACTACTGCTGCATAGTCATATGCTATGCAAAAACATTCTTTTGGGGCTCAAATCTGAGTAGGACATCGTCAACTCTGCAAGCTTTAAAAGCCAAATAATTGAAATCACTGACTGATCATTTAAATCACAGAGCCTTTGTTCTGTTCATCTCCCTCCAGCACAACACTGTTTATTTTCTTTAGGACCCTTTTATTGTCCACCACAATTAGATTTCAGGTAAATATGAAAATGAGAACATGCTTATCTCTGCTGAACACAAATTATAAAGAAAAGACAAACGTCACACTGCTTAACAGCCAAGCGCCATGCAAAACTGACACACAGGCGTTGCGTCACCGCTAACCTATAAAGATTTGAGTAGTATTTAGAAACAGGGAAGCAAAGTATATGAAGAGAGAGTAGAGAGAATGAAAATAATGGAGGTTATGGCATAGTGTAATTTGCCCCAGTCAGTACCCAATCACATCGCACTTCCTCAATCTATCTGACAAGTTGAGGAGATAACTTTTGATTTATTGAAGAACTCACATCAACCACTGTAACGTCAGGTAGAGCCTTAATAGAGAACTCACTACAACCACTGTAACGTCAGGTAGAGCTTTATTAAAGAACTCACTACAACCACTGTAACGTCAGGTAGAGCTTTATTAAAGATCTCACTACAACCACTGTAACGTCAGGTAGAGCTTTAATAAAGAACTCACTACAACCACTGTAACGTCAGGTAGAGCTTTATTAAAGAACTCACTACAACCACTGTAACGTCAGGTAGAGCTTTATTAAAGATCTCACTACAACCACTGTAACGTCAGGTAGAGCTTTATTAAAGAACTCACATCAACCACTGTAACGTCAGGTAGAGCTTTATTAAAGATCTCACTACAACCACTGTAACGTCAGGTAGAGCTTTATTAAAGATCTCACTACAACCACTGTAACGTCAGGTAGAGCTTTATTAAAGATCTCACTACAACCACTGTAACGTCAGGTAGAGCTTTATTAAAGAACTCACTACAACCACTGTAACGTCAGGTAGAGCTTTATTAAAGATCTCACTACAACCACTGTAACGTCAGGTAGAGCTTTATTAAAGATCTCACTACAACCACTGTAACGTCAGGTAGAGCTTTATTAAAGATCTCACTACAACCACTGTAACGTCAGGTAGAGCTTTATTAAAGAACTCACTACAACCACTGTAACGTCAGGTAGAGCTTTAATAAAGAACTCACTACAACCACTGTAACGTCAGGTAGAGCTTTATTAAAGAACTCACTACAACCACTGTAACGTCAGGTAGAGCTTTATTAAAGAACTCACTACAACCACTGTAACGTCAGGTAGAGCTTTAATAAAGAACTCACTACAACCACTGTAACGTCAGGTAGAGCTTTATTAAAGAACTCACTACAACCACTGTAACGTCAGGTAGAGCTTTATTAAAGAACTCACTACAACCACTGTAACGTCAGGTAGAGCTTTAATAAAGAACTCACTACAACCACTGTAACGTCAGGTAGAGCCTTATTAAAAAACTCACTACAACCACTGTAACGTCAGGTAGAGCTTTAATAAAGAACTCACTACAACCACTGTAACGTCAGGTAGAGCTTTATTAAAGAACTCACTACAACCACTGTAACGTCAGGTAGAGCTTTATTAAAGAACTCACTACAACCACTGTAACGTCAGGTAGAGCTTTATTAAAGAACTCACTACAACCACTGTAACGTCAGGTAGAGCTTTAATAAAGAACTCACTACAACCACTGTAACGTCAGGTAGAGCTTTATTAAAGAACTCACTACAACCACTGTAACGTCAGGTAGAGCCTTATTAAAGAACTCACTACAACCACTGTAACGTCAGGTAGAGCTTTATTAAAGATCTCACTACAACCACTGTAACGTCAGGTAGAGCTTTAATAAAGAACTCACTACAACCACTGTAACGTCAGGTAGAGCTTTAATAAAGATCTCACTACAACCACTGTAACGTCAGGTAGAGCTTTATTAAAGAACTCACTACAAGCACTGTAACGTCAGGTAGAGCTTTATTAAAGATCTCACTACAACCACTGTAACGTCAGGTAGAGCTTTAATAAAGAACTCACTACAACCACTGTAACGTCAGGTAGAGCTTTATTAAAGATCTCACTACAACCACTGTAACGTCAGGTAGAGCTTTATTAAAGATCTCACTACAACCACTGTAACGTCAGGTAGACTTTTATTAAAGAACTCACTACAACCACTGTAACGTCAGGTAGAGCTTTAATAAAGAACTCACTACAACCACTGTAACGTCAGGTAGAGCCTTATTAAAAAACTCACTACAACCACTGTAACGTCAGGTAGAGCTTTAATAAAGAACTCACTACAACCACTGTAACGTCAGGTAGAGCTTTATTAAAGAACTCACTACAACCACTGTAACGTCAGGTAGAGCTTTATTAAAGAACTCACTACAACCACTGTAACGTCAGGTAGAGCTTTATTAAAGAACTCACTACAACCACTGTAACGTCAGGTAGAGCTTTAATAAAGAACTCACTACAACCACTGTAACGTCAGGTAGAGCTTTATTAAAGAACTCACTACAACCACTGTAACGTCAGGTAGAGCCTTATTAAAGAACTCACTACAACCACTGTAACGTCAGGTAGAGCTTTATTAAAGATCTCACTACAACCACTGTAACGTCAGGTAGAGCTTTAATAAAGAACTCACTACAACCACTGTAACGTCAGGTAGAGCTTTAATAAAGATCTCACTACAACCACTGTAACGTCAGGTAGAGCTTTATTAAAGAACTCACTACAAGCACTGTAACGTCAGGTAGAGCTTTATTAAAGATCTCACTACAACCACTGTAACGTCAGGTAGAGCTTTAATAAAGAACTCACTACAACCACTGTAACGTCAGGTAGAGCTTTATTAAAGATCTCACTACAACCACTGTAACGTCAGGTAGAGCTCTGACTGCAGCCTTATTTAAATTGACGTCCTCCCTTAGACCTGTTGCTTGCTCACAAAGCTTTTTCAATTTGTCCATTTGCCTACCTGTGTGTGTTTAAACCTATATCACACCTTGTCAGTCTGGAAGGGAGAGACTCCATAAGGTTTTATAGCTCTGAGTTGGGAAGTGGAAGGTTTCTGTGGCAGAGAGGGGGGTATTGAAAGAGACCAGAGAGAGGGAGAGAGAAGGGGGGAGAAAGAACGACAGAGAGAAAAACACAGACAACAACAGAGAGATAGAGAGAGAGGGACTGTTCGAGAAAGAGAGACACTTGGCTTTGCAATGATTTACTGGTTAATTGGGACTCGTTAAAGCTGTCTGTAATTGAAGCCGTAAAAGGCCTGGAGGTTGGCCAAACGCTGCTGGGTTCAGTTGTAACAAGGCTCTGCAGGGAGCATCTCAGCTCATGTCTGTCTGCCGAGGGCACAGGACCTCACCTTACCTGAGAGGCCCTGGAAAAACCAGCTCTACTGAGTCTGCATGTATGACTAGTGTAGCTACTAATCTAATGTGTCTGTGTAAATGTGTAAGTGTGTATGCTTGTAAGTGGGAATCTAGTGTGTCCAGTGTTTGAGTATGTATCCACTGTGTGTGTAGAGTCCGGGTGTAGTGTTAGTGTGTGTCTGACTCTGTGTGAGTCTGTGTCTGTGTATCTAATCTGTGAGTCTGTGTCTGTGTATCTAATCTGTGAGTCTGTGTCTGTGTATCTAATCTGTGAGTCTGTGTCTGTGTATCTAATCTGTGAGTCTGTGTCTGCGTGTCTAATCTGTGAGTCTATGTCTGCGTGTCTAATCTGTGAGTCTGTGTCTGCGTGTCTAATCTGTGAGTCTGTGTCTGCGTGTATAATCTGTGAGTCTGTGTCTGCGTGTCTAATCTGTGAGTCTGTGTCTGCGTGTCTAATCTGTGAGTCTGTGTCTGCGTGTCTAATCTGTGAGTCTGTATGTGTGTAATCTGTGTATGTGTGACTGTAAATGTTGAAGTATCCTAGTGTGTACAGTGTATGTCTGGAATTTCCTGAAGGAGTTTCCTCCTACTGTCGCAGCCTTAGCCCTGGGCCCCTCAGCAGTCCAACCCACAACCTGACTGACCCGGTACTACTCCCTGAGAGGGAGAGAGAAGGGTGCAGGCAGAGTGGGTGGGTGGGAAGAGGGGAGGGAAGGAGGCAGAGAGGGGGGGGTAGAAGGGGGGTATTATAAGGGGACAGACCAGGGTGTTAAAGCTGGAATCCTTGATGGTGAACGTACCACGTCCGCTTGGGATATTACAACAACAAAGAAGTTACTGCAAACAACCAACACTGTTTATTCCCCTCAGACATCATTACACACGTGATAGAACAGCAGCGTATGTAGGACAATGTTTTTAACAACGATGCGCGACACTCCCCACCTCTGATACGTCAACAAAAACAATAACAATGGCCGTGGAGCGGACAGTGGCTTAGTTTCCCCATACTGCGGATTACATCTTTAAAGTATAGACTAGGAGGGAGGAGAGTGAGTGACAGAAGGGTGAGTGACAGAAGGGTGAGTGACAGAAGGGTGAGTGACACAAGGGTGAGTGACTGACTGACTGACAGAGGTTGTTCAAAAAGGTAGAATTCTCTCCGACGGCTTTTGGCTATAGGCAGGTATCCAGAAATGTGTATTTGTCCAATGTGTGTATGCCTGTGTGTGTGTGTGCGTGTTTATCTGTGTGTCTGTGTACGCCTGCCCTGGTTGTGTACAGGTGTGTCAGTGTTCTGATGGATGGACATGTCTTCAGCACCTTGTAGTAATTACTTGGCAGAGCTCTGCCAGATGGAGGGAGGGAGTGTCCTCAGCATCTCTCAGTAATTACTTGGCAGTGCTCTGCCAGATGGAGGGAGGGAGTGTCCTCAGCATCTCTCAGTAATTACTTGGCATTGCTCTGCCAGATGGAGGGACGGAGTGTCCTCAGCATCTCTCAGTAATTACTTGGCAGTGCTCTGCCAGATGGAGGGAGGGAGTGTCCTCAGCATCTCTCAGTAATTACTTGGCAGTGCTCTGCCAGATGGAGGGAGGGAGTGTCCTCAGCATCTCTCAGTAATTACTTGGCAGTGCTCTGCCAGATGGAGGGAGGGAGTGTCCTCAGCATCTCTCAGTAATTACTTGGCAGTGCTCTGCCAGATGGAGGGAGGGAGTGTCCTCAGCATCTCTCAGTAATTACTTGGCAGTGCTCTGCCAGATGGAGGGAGGGAGTGTCCTCAGCATCTCTCAGTAATTACTTGGCAGTGCTCTGCCAGATGGAGGGAGGGAGTGTCCTCAGCATCTCTCAGTAATTACTTGGCAGTACTCTGCCAGATGGAGGGAGGTAGTGTCCTCAGCATCTCTCAGTAATTACTTGGCAGAGCTCTGCCAGATGGAGGGAGGTAGTGTCCTCAGCATCTCTCAGTAATTACTTGGCAGAGCTCTGCCAGATGGAGGGAGGGAGTGTCCTCAGCATCTCTCAGTAATTACTTGGCAGTGCTCTGCCAGATGGATGGAGGGAGGGAGTGTCCTCAGCATCTCTCAGTAATTTCTTGGCATTGCTCTGCCAGATGGAGGGAGGGAGTGTCCTCAGCATCTCTCAGTAATTACTTGGCAGAGCTCTGCTAGATGGAGGGAGGGAGTGTCCTCAGCATCTCTCAGTAATTACTTGGCAGTGCTCTGCCAGATGGAGGGAGGGAGTGTCCTCAGCATCTCTCAGTAATTACTTGGCAGTGCTCTGCCAGATGGAGGGAGGGAGTGTCCTCAGCATCTCTCAGTAATTACTTGGCAGAGCTCCGGGAGATAGAGGTAGCGAGAGCGCATTCAGCATCCAGGAGAGAAGAGGAGCGTGGGCCAGAATTCTTGTGCTATCAGACAGCCGTAATCGAACCACGACCTGATGAGAGAAATCTGCTCCAACCTCTCGCTCTCTATCTCTCTCTCAGGCCCTTGTCTCTTCTCATGTCTCTGTCTGTCTGTAGAGCTCAATGCTCCATGCCTCAGGGCTGTCTGACACTCAGAGCCCAGGCTCCCACCTTGGCCCACTTCTCCTGTTGGCGTTGGGTTTATTCCATATATTTATTCATTAAAACTTAATGCATTATATTGACATTTTGGCAAGTTTTAGTTAAAGAGAGATTTGCTGACTCATCATCATGTTGACAGATGGTTCTTATGACTAAAGGATCATTAAAGTTCTTCAACACCTGGAAAGTGCAGGACATGCTGTTTTTCAAAGACTCCAGCCACCCAAGTCATAGACTCTGCACTGCAGGCGGTACCGATGCACCAAGTCTGGAACCAACAGGACCCAGAACAGCTTCTACCCCAAAGCCATAAGACTGCTAAATAGTTATAAATAGTTAACCAGACTATCTGCATTGACCCTTTTGGCACTAACTTTTTTTGTCTCATCACATACGCTGCTGCTACTGTTTATTGTCTGTCCTGTTGCCTAGTCACTTTATCCCTACCTATATGTACATATCTACCTCAATGACCTCGTACCCCTGCACATCGATTCTCTACTGGTACCCTGTGTATATAGCCATGATATCGTTACTTATCAACTCTACTGGTACCCTGTTTATATAGCCATGTTATCATTACTCATCAACTCTACTGGTACCCTGTGTATATAGCCATGTTATCGTTACTCATTGTGTATATAGCCATGTTATCATTACTCATCAACTCTACTGGTACCCTGTTTATATAGCCATGTTATCGTTACTCATCAACTCTACTGGTACCCTGTGTATATAGCCATGTTATCATTACTCATCAACTCTAGTGGTACCCTGTGTATATAGCCATGTTATCATTACTCATCAACTCTACTGGTACCCTGTGTATATAGCCATGTTATCGTTACTCATTGTGTATATAGCCATGTTATCGTTACTCATCAACTCTACTGGTACCCTGTTTATATAGCCATGTTATCGTTACTCATCAACTCTACTGGTACCCTGTGTATATAGCCATGTTATCGTTACTCATTGTGTATATAGCCATGTTATCATTACTCATTGTGTATATAGCCATGTTATCATTACTCATCAACTCTACTGGTACCCTGTTTATATAGCCATGTTATCGTTACTCATCAACTCTACTGGTACCCTGTGTATATAGCCATGTTATCGTTACTCATTGTGTATATAGCCATGTTATCATTACTCATCAACTCTACTGGTACCCTGTTTATATAGCCATGTTATCGTTACTCATCAACTCTACTGGTACCCTGTGTATATAGCCATGTTATCATTACTCATCAACTCTACTGGTACCCTGTGTATATAGCCATGTTATCGTTACTCATTGTGTATATAGCCATGTTATCATTACTCATCAACTCTACTGGTACCCTGTTTATATAGCCATGTTATCGTTACTCATCAACTCTACTGGTACCCTGTGTATATAGCCATGTTATCGTTACTCATTATGTATGATGCCATGTTATCGTTACTCATTGTGTATATAGCCATGTTATCGTTACTCATCAACTCTACTGGTACCCTGTGTATATAGCCATGTTATCGTTACTCATTATGTATGATGCCATGTTATCGTTACTCATTGTGTATATAGCCATGTTATCGTTACTCATTGTGTATATAGCCATGTTATCGTTACTCTGTTTGTATATAGCCATGTTATCGTTACTCTGTTTGTATATAGCCATGTTATCGTTACTCATTGTGTATATAGCCATGTTATCGTTACTCTGTTTGTATATAGCCATGTTATCGTTACTCTGTTTGTATATAGCCATGTTATCGTTACTCTGTTTGTATATAGCCATGTTATTGTTACTCTGTTTGTATATAGCCATGTTATTGTTACTCTGTTTGTATATAGCCATGTTATTGTTGCTCTGTTTGTATATAGCCATGTTATCATTACTCATTGTGTATATAGCCATGTTATCGTTACTCTGTTTGTATATAGCCATGTTATCGTTACTCTGTTTGTATATAGCCATGTTAAAACTTCTTATACATTTACATTTTAGTCATTTAGCAGACGCTCTTATCCAGAGCGACTTACAGTAGTGAATACATACATTTCATTTTTTTTTTTTTTGTACTGGCCCCCCGTGGGAATCGAACCCACAACCCTGGCGTTGCAAACACCATGCTCTACCAACTGAGCCACAGGGAGGCCCAGTTGGCTTGAATCCCGTTAGGGGATCGATAGGACGACAGCCAGTGAAAGTGCAGGGCGGCAAATTCAAAACAACAAAAATCTCATAATTAAAATTCCTCAAATATACAAGTATTATACACCATTTTAAAGCTTTGCTTCTTGTTAATCCAGCCACTGTGTCAAAAAGGCTTTACGGCGAAAGCAAACCATATGATTATATTAGGTCAGCGCCTACACACACAAAAACACAGCCATTTTCCAGCCAAAGAGAGGAGTCACAAAAAGCAGAAATGGAGATAAAATGAATCACTAACCTTTGATGATCTTCATCAGATGACACTCATATGACTTCATGTTACACAA
Source organism: Salmo trutta (assembly GCF_901001165.1). Lineage (NCBI taxonomy): Eukaryota > Metazoa > Chordata > Actinopteri > Salmoniformes > Salmonidae > Salmo > Salmo trutta. The sequence goes on from NW_021823054.1 coordinate 55,689, forward strand.
TACATGTATGTTTTGTTCGATAAAGTTCATATTTATATCCAAAAATCTCAGTTTACATTGGCGCGTTATGTTTAGTAATGTTTTGCCTCCAAAACATCCGGTGATTTTGCAGAGAGCCACATCAATTTACAGAAATACCCATCATAAATGTTCATGAAAATACAAGTGTTATGCATGGAACTTTAGATGAACTTCTCCTTAATGCAACCGCTGTGTCAGATTTCAAAAAAGCTTTACCGAAAAAGCAATAATCTGAGTACGGCGCTCAGACAACAAAAACATGCCAAACAATATATCCGCCATGTTGGAGTCAACAATAGTCAGAAATAGCATTATAAATATTCACTTACCTTTGATGATCTTCTTCAGAATGCACTATCAGGGTTCCCAGGTCCACAATAAATGTTTGTTTTGTTCGATAAAGTCCATCCTTTATGTCCAAATACCTCATTTTTGTTCGCGCCTTCAGTTCACAAATCCAAATTCAGGCCGCGCATGTCAGACGAAATCTCAAACATTTCCATTACAGTTTGTAGAAACATGTCAAACGATGTATAGGATCAATCTTTAGGATGTTTTTATCGTACATCCGCAATAAAGTTTCAACCGGAGAAATCCTTTGTCTTCAGAAATGCAATAGAACTGAGGTACCTCTCACGTGAGTGCGCATGCCTGAGGCTCATGCCCTGCTGGCAGTGTTCTGACTCCAGTAGCTCTTATTCATCCCCACTTTGCAGTAGAAGCCTCAAACAAGGTTCTAAAGACTGTTGACATCTAGTGGAAGCCTTAGGAAGTGCAACATGATCCCACAGACACTGTAGTTTGGATAGGGAATTAATTGAAGTCCTACAGACCACTTCCTGTTTGGATTTTTTGTCAGGTTTTTGCCTGCCATATAAGTTCTGTTATACTCACAGACATCATTCAAACAGTTTTAGAAACTTCAGAGTGTTTTCTATCCAAATCTACTAATATGCATATTCTAGTTTCTGGGAGTGAGTAGCAGGCAGTTTACTCTGGGCACGTCAGTCATCCAAGCTACTCAATACTGCCACCATCCATAAGAATTTATCATTACTCATTGTGTATATAGCCATGTTATCGTTACTCATTGTGTATATAGCCATGTTATCGTTACTCATTGTGTATATAGCCATGTTATCGTTACTCATTGTGTATATAGCCATGTTATCGTTACTCATTGTGTGTATAGCCATGTTATCGTTACTCATTATGTATATAGCCATGTTATCGTTACTCATTGTGTATATAGCCATGTTATCGTTACTCATTGTGTATATAGCCATGTTATCGTTACTCATTGTGTATATAGCCATGTTATCGTTACTCATTATGTAAATAGCCATGTTATCGTTACTCATTGTGTATATAGCCATGTTATCGTTACTCTGTTTGTATATAGCCATGTTATCGTTACTCATTGTGTATATAGCCATGTTATCATTACTCATTGTGTGTATAGCCATGTTATCGTTACTCATTGTGTATATAGCCATGTTATCGTTACTCAGTGTGTGTATATAGCCATGTTATCATTCCTCAGTGTGTATATAGCCATGTTATCGTTACTCAGTGTGTATATAGCCATGTTATCGTTACTCTGTTTGTATATAGCCATGTTATCGTTACTCATTATGTATATAGCCATGTTATCATTACTCATTATGTATATAGCCATGTTATCGTTACTCATTGTGTATATAGCCATGTTATCGTTACTCATTATGTATATAGCCATGTTATCGTTACTCATTGTGTATCTAGCCATGTTATCGTTACTCATTGTGTATCTAGCCATGTTATCGTTACTCATTGTGTATATAACCATGTTATCGTTACTCATTATGTATATAGCCATGTTATCGTTACTCATTGTGTATATAGCCATGTTATTGTTACTCATTATGTATATAGCAATGTTATCGTTACTCAGTGTGTATATAGTCATGTTATCGTTACTCATTGTGTATATAGCCATGTTTTTGTTACTCTGTTTGTATATAGCCATGTTATCGTTACTCATTGTGTATATAGCCATGTTATCGTTACTCATTGTGTAAATAACCATGTTATCGTTACTCATTATGTATATAGCCATGTTATTGTTACTCATTGTGTATATAGCCATGTTATCGTTACTCATTGTGTATATAGCCATGTTATCGTTACTCATTATGTATCTAGCCATGTTATCGTTACTCATGATGTATATAGCCATGTTATCGTTACTCATTATGTATCTAGCCATGTTATCGTTACTCATTGTGTATATAGCCATGTTATCGTTACTCATTATGTATCTAGCCATGTTATCGTTACTCATTGTGTATATAGCCATGTTATTGTTACTCATTATGTATCTAGCAATGTTATCGTTACTCAGTGTGTATATAGTCATGTTTTTGTTACTCTGTTTGTATATAGCCATGTTATCTTTACTCATTGTGTATATAGCCATGTTATCGTTACTCATTGTGTAAATAGCCATGTTATCGTTACTCATTATGTATATAGCCATGTTATCGTTACTCATTGTGTATATAGCCATGTTATCGTTACTCATTATGTATCTAGCCATGTTATCGTTACTCATTGTGTATATAGCCATGTTATCGTTACTCATTATGTATCTAGCCATGTTATCGTTACTCATTATGTATCTAGCCATGTTATCGTTACTCATTGTGTATATAGCCATGTTATCGTTACTCATTGTGTATATAGCAATGTTATCGTTACTCATTGTGTATATAGCCATGTTATCGTTACTCATTGTGTATATAGCCATGTTATCGTTACTCATTGTGTATATAGCCATGTTATCGTTACTCATTGTGTATATAGCCATGTTATCGTTACTCATTATGTATCTAGCCATGTTATCGTTACTCATTATGTATCTAGCCATGTTATCGTTACTCATTATGTATATAGCCATGTTATCGTTACTCATTATGTATCTAGCCATGTTATCGTTAGTCATGATGTATGATGCCATGTTATCGTTACTCATTATGTATATATTATTACGTGTTTTACTTTTCTATTATTTCTCTATTTGTTTTCTCTCTGCATTGTTGGGAAGGGCCAACAAGCATTTGACTGTTAGTCTATACCTTACATTTTATTTGATATAAATTTCACCCCGTTAGTCTGACTTTGGCTCTTTCTCATTTGTGAAAAAATCTATTCTGTCCTCGTCTCCTTTTCTGCACTTGATAGGTCAGTTATTTCAAAGGCCATGATGGATTTTTTGACAATTGAGACAGAGTCCCAGTCTCATGTTCCTCTCAGGCAGTTGGTCTCATCTTCCTCTCAGGCAGTTGGTCTCATCTTCCTCTCAGGCACTTGGTCTCGTCTTCCTCTCAGGCACTTGGTCTCGTCTGGCTCAGGGTTTACTGATACATAGACTACATGTTTTATGATGTCACGATGAAATTGCCCATCTCCTTTCTTTGCCTTCATCTTTTAAATGGTCATAGGGAATGGAGTGGAAAAAGAAGAGTGAGAGTCACGAGAAGACAGGAAAGGGGGGAAGGAAGGAAAGGAATTTAGGAAAGCAAGAGAGAGGTGAAGCATTGGCACTGTCTGAGTCAGATTTATAGTGGCATTTGTAACTCTGTGCCAGTTGTACTGTTTGTTTAAATGTACACATACACAGTATCCCACCATGTTATAGTATGGCAATCTTCCAACTCATTCTGTAGCAAACCCACACTCGTGAGTCTGTGTCTGTCTCTCTGTGTGTGTGTGTACGTGTGTGTGTGTGTGTGTGTGTACGTGTGTGTACACGTGTGTGTATGTGTACGTGTGTGTGTGTACACGTGTGTGTGTGTAAACGTGTGTGTGTGTGTGTGTGTGTGTGTGTAAACGTGTGTGTGTGTGTGTGTGTGTACGTGTGTGTATGTGTACACGTGTGTGTGTGTGTGTGTCTGTTCACGTGTGTGTGTGTGTACACGTGTGTGTGTGTCTGTGTACACGTGTGTGTGTGTACACGTGTGTGTGTGTGTGTGTGTGTACACGTGTGTGTGTGTGTGTGTGTGTCTGTACACGTGTGTGTGTGTGTGTGTGTGTGTGTACACGTGTGTGTCTGTTCGTGTGTGTGTGTGTACGCGTGGGTGTACACGCGTGTGTGTGTGTGTGTGTGTGTGTGTCTGTTCACGTTTGTGTGTGTGTGTGTGTGTGTGTGTGTGTGTGTGTGTGTGTGTGTGTGTGTGTGTGTGTCTTCACGTGTCTGTGTACACGTGTGTGTGTGTGTCTGTGTACACGTGTGTGTGTGTACACGTGTGTGTGTGTACACGTGTGTACACGACTGTGTGTGTACACGTGTGTGTGTACACGTGTGTGTGTGTGTGTGTGTGTGTGTAAACGTGTGTGTGTGTGTGTGTCTGTACACGTGTGTGTGTGTGTCTACACGTGTGTGTGTGTGTGTGTTTGTGTGTGTGTGTGTACGCGTGGGTGTACACGCGTGTGTGTGTGTGTGTGTGTGTGTGTGTCTGTTCACGTTTGTGTGTGTGTGTGTGTGGCTCATGTTTCCTGCTGTGTAATCTGAGTGTCTGAAAGAATATGTTGAACCACGTCCGACTCCACTTCACAGTACATGTCCACGTATTATACTGTAAACAGCTGTGTTACCATACTGGCTGTGTTACCATACATATCAAACACTCTCAAACACTCAGTTAGTGTTTTAATAATGACTGGGTGTTGGTCAGTCATCTTGTATTTTGATACTGGGTTATCTGTCTCTTCCTCCCTCTCTCTCTCTCTCTCTCTCTCTCTCTCTCTCTCTCTCTCTCTCTCTCTCTCTCTCTCTCTACCTTCCTCTCTGTCTCTCATTCACACACACAACCTCCTTTTTTGAGAAAGTGAGCAGAGGCTCCCCAAGAATGAATTACCCAATCATGATAACGAGCCAGGGAAAGACGTTAGAGAGGTCACACCACAATTAACCCCTGCCCCTACACCCTGAACACACACACCATCAACCCCTCCTGAACTTAGGAACATTCCTCCAGCCTTAAGGCTGCTCCATCACACTGCTTTTCTCTCTTTCCCTCCCTCCCTCCCTCCCTCCCTGCCTGCCTCCCTCCCTACCTGCCACACTATCCCTCTCCCCTATCCTCCCCCTCTCTCTTGCTCAATTTATTTATTT
>NW_021823055.1:0-47500 GCF_901001165.1 Salmo trutta
GAGAGAGAGAGAGAGAGACAGACAGACAGACAGAGAGAGAGAGATTGATCAATAGAAACATGTTTTCTGGGATTCAGAGCAGCTGAGGAATAGGAATGAGTGTCTGACACACACACACACACACACACACACACACACACACACACACACACCCTAGTGTGTCTGCTGTAGAAGCCGTGTTCTACTTGCTGAGTTTGGTTCATGGCTGAATGCTCCTATTCATTGGAAAGGCCACGGCTCTGACCAACCTGGGAACGACAGACAACTGATTAAGGAAACAGTTTAATTCCTTTCTCTCCGACGGCCGGACCGCCACAGAAATCTAATTAAAGACACTGGGGCCGCATCCCGAAGGGAAACCCAGTCCCTATGTAGTGCACTACTTTTAACAAGAGCCCTGTGGTGCTTTAGAGGGAACAGAATGGAATTCGGGACTTATTCTACATCTCCCATGGGGCCGTGCTCCGTTACCTACCATGCCACCAACATGACTCGACGTGTAAATCTCCTGACCTAAAAAGGTGACGGCCGCTGAGTTATTCACTGAGTTATTCACTGAGTTATTCACCATGGGGGGTAATAGGGGTAGTTACCACTGAGTTAATCACCATGGGGGGTAATAGGGGTAGTTACCACTGAGTTATTCACCATGGTGGGTAATAGGGGGTAGTTAGCACTGAGTTATTCACCATGGGGGGTAATAGGGGTAGTTACCACTGAGTTAATCACCATGGTGGGTAATAGGGGGGTAGTTACCACTGAGTTATTCACCATGGTGGGTAATAGGGGTAGTTACCACTGAGTTATTCACCATGGTGGGTAATAGGGGGTAGTTACCACTGAGTTAATCACCATGGTGGGTAATAGGGGGGTAGTTACCACTGAGTTATTCACCATGGGGGGTAATAGGGGTAGTTACCACTGAGTTATTCACCATGGAGGGTAGTTACCACTGAGTTATTCACCATGGTGGGTAATAGGGGTAGTTACCACTGAGTTATTCACCATGGTGGGTAACAGGGGTAGTTACCACTGAGTTATTCACCATGGGGGGTAATAGGGGGTAGTTACCACTGAGTTATTCACCATGGTGGGTAACAGGGGTAGTTACCACTGAGTTATTCACCATGGGGGGTAATAGGGGTAGTTACCACTGAGTTATTCACCATGGTGGGTAACAGGGGTAGTTACCACTGAGTTATTCACCATGGGGGGTAATAGGGGTAGTTACCACTGAGTTATTCACCATGGAGGGTAGTTACCACTGAGTTATTCACCATGGTGGGTAATAGGGGTAGTTACCACTGAGTTATTCACCATGGTGGGTAATAGGGATAGTTACCACTGAGTTATTCACCATGGTGGGTAATAGGGGTAGTTACCACTGAGTTATTCACCATGGTGGGTAATAGGGGTAGTTACCACTGAGTTATTCACCATGGGGGGTAATAGGGGTAGTTACCACTGAGTTATTCACCATGGTGGGTAATAGGGGTAGTTACCACTGAGTTATCCACCATGGTGGGTAATAGGGGTAGTTACCACTGAGTTATTCACCATGGGGGGTAACAGGGGTAGTTACCACTGAGTTATTCACCATGGGGGGTAATAGGGGTAGTTACCACTGAGTTAATCACCATGGTGGGTAATAGGGGTAGGTACCACTGAGTTATTCACCATGGGGGGTAATAGGGGTAGTTACCACTGAGTTATTCACCATGGTGGGTAATAGGGGTAGTTACCACTGAGTTATTCACCATGGGGGGTAATAGGGGTAGTTACCACTGAGTTATTCACCATGGTGGGTAATAGGGGGTAGTTACCACTGAGTTATTCACCATGGGGGGTAATAGGGGTAGTTACCACTGAGTTATTCACCATGGTGGGTAACAGGGGGTAGTTACCACTGAGTTAATCACCATGGGGGGTAATAGGGGTAGTTACCACTGAGTTATTCACCATGGGGGGTAATAGGGGTAGTTACCACTGAGTTATTCACCATGGTGGGTAATAGGGGTAGTTACCACTGAGTTATTCACCATGGGGGGTAATAGGGGGTAGTTACCACTGAGTTATTCACCATGGTGGGTAATAGGGGTAGTTACCACTGAGTTATTCACCATGGTGGGTAATAGGGGTAGTTACCACTGAGTTATTCACCATGGGGGGTAATAGGGGTAGTTACCACTGAGTTATCCACCATGGTGGGTAATAGGGGTAGTTACCACTGAGTTATTCACCATGGGGGGTAATAGGGGTAGTTACCACTGAGTTATTCACCATGGTGGGTAATAGGGGTAGTTACCACTGAGTTATCCACCATGGTGGGTAATAGGGGTAGTTACCACTGAGTTATTCACCATGGTGGGTAATAGGGGTAGTTACCACTGAGTTATTCACCATGGTGGGTAATAGGGGGTAGTTACCACTGAGTTATTCACCATGGTGGGTAATAGGGGTAGTTACATCTGAGTTATTCACCATGGGGGGTAATAGGGGTAGTTACCACTGAGTTATTCACCATGGTGGGTAATAGGGGGTAGTTACCACTGAGTTATTCACCATGGTGGGTAACAGGGGTAGTTACCACTGAGTTATTCACCATGGGGGGTAATAGGGGGTAGTTACCACTGAGTTATTCACCATGGTGGGTAATAGGGGGGTAGTTACCACTGAGTTATTCACCATGGTGGGTAATAGGGGTAGTTACCACTGAGTTATTCACCATGGGGGGTAATAGGGGGGTAGTTACCACTGAGTTATTCACCATGGTGGGTAATAGGGGTAGTTACCACTGAGTTATTCACCACACTCACACACACACACACTCGCAAAACACACACACTCGCACACAAACAGACACACACACACACACACACACACACACACACACACACACACACACACACACACACACACACACACACACACACACACACACACACACACACATACACACACACAGGCTGGAGTCTGGCCAGTTGTCTGATCGACAGTCAAAGTAGTGTATCTAGTACCTGGTGGAAACCCAGATTACAGTAAACCCCAGTAACAGGTACCTGGTGGAAACCCAGATTACAGTAGGCCCCAGTAACAGGTAACTGGTGGAAACCCAGATTACAGTAGGCCCCAGTAACAGGTACCTGGTGGAAACCCAGATTACAGTAGTCCCCAGTAACAGGTACCTGGTGGAAACCCAGATTACAGTAGGCCCCAGTAACAGGTAACTGGTGGAAACCCAGATTACAGTAAACCCCAGTAACAGGTACCTGGTGGAAACCCAGATTACAGTAAACCCCAGTAACAGGTAACTGGTGGAAACCCAGATTACAGTAAACCCCAGTAACAGGTAACTGGTGGAAACCCAGATTACAGTAAACCCCAGTAACAGGTACCTGGTGGAAACCCAGATTACAGTAGGCCCCAGTAACAGGTACCTGGTGGAAACCCAGATTACAGTAGGCCCCAGTAACAGGTAACTGGTGGAAACCCAGATTACAGTAAACCCCAGTAACAGGTACCTGGTGGAAACCCAGATTACAGTAGGCCCCAGTAACAGGTAACTGGTGGAAACCCAGATTACAGTAGGCCCCAGTAACAGGTACCTGGTGGAAACCCAGATTACAGTAGTCCCCAGTAACAGGTACCTGGTGGAAACCCAGATTACAGTAGGCCCCAGTAACAGGTAACTGGTGGAAACCCAGATTACAGTAAACCCCAGTAACAGGTAACTGGTGGAAACCCAGATTACAGTAGTCCCCAGTAACAGGTACCTGGTGGAAACCCAGATTACAGTAAACCCCAGTAACAGGTACCTGGTGGAAACCCAGATTACAGTAAACCCCAGTAACAGGTAACTGGTGGAAACCCAGATTACAGTAAACCCCAGTAACAGGTACCTGGTGGAAACCCAGATTACAGTAGGCCCCAGTAACAGGTACCTGGTGGAAACCCAGATTACAGTAGGCCCCAGTAACAGGTAACTGGTGGGAAACCCAGATACAGTAAACCCCAGTAACAGGTACCTGGTGGAAAACCCAGATTACAGTAGGCCCCAGTAACAGGTAAACTGGTGGGAACCCAGATACAGTAAACCCCAGTAACAGGTACCTGGTGGCAACCCAGATTACAGTAAACCCCAGTAAACAGGTAACTGGTGGAAACCCAGATTACAGTAAACCCCAGTAACAGGTACCTGGTGGAAACCCAGATTACAGTAGGCCCCAGTAACAGGTACCTGGTGGAAACCCAGATTACAGTAGGCCCCAGTAACAGGTAACTGGTGGAAACCCAGATTACAGTAAACCCCAGTAACAGGTACCTGGTGGAAACCCAGATTACAGTAGGCCCCAGTAAAAAGTAACTGGTGGAAACCCAGATTACAGTAAACCCCAGTAACAGGTACCTGGTGGAAACCCAGATTACAGTAAACCCCAGTAACAGGTAACTGGTGGAAACCCAGATTACAGTAAACCCCAGTAACAGGTACCTGGTGGAAACCCAGATTACAGTAAACCCCAGTAACAGGTACCTGGTGGAAACCCAGATTACAGTAAACCCCAGTAACAGGTAACTGGTGGAAACCCAGATTACAGTAAACCCCAGTAACAGGTACCTGGTGGAAACCCAGATTACAGTAGGCCCCAGTAACAGGTAACTGGTGGAAACCCAGATTACAGTAAACCCCAGTAACAGGTAACTGGTGGAAACCCAGATTACAGTAAACCCCAGTAACAGGTACCTGGTGGAAACCCAGATTACAGTAGGCCCCAGTAACAGACTACGGTAAAGTAATAAAAGTTTAGCAGTAGCCTCACAAGTACATCCTATACGCATAAATCAGAATAAATGAAGGTCCATCTAACCCAGGGGTGGGCACCTCCTGTCGTCGAGGGCCTGATTGGTGGCACAGTTCTGCCCCCAGGTCCCCCAGCTAACACACCTGACTCCAATAATCACCTAATCCTGATCTTCAGTTTAGAATGAAATGTGATTAATCAGCTGTGTTTCCTAACGATGGAGAGAAATTGTGACATCAATTAGGCCCTCAAGGACTGGAGTTGCCCACCCCTGATCTAACTCTCTCAGTGAGAGATTAATTTTTTATTTTTTTTACATTTTTACATTTAGCAGACGCTCTTATCCAGAGCGACTTACAGTAGTGAATGCATACATTTCATACATTTTTTTCTCCATACTGGTCCCCCGTGGGAATCAAACCCACAACACTGGTGTTGCATACACCATGCTCTACCAACTGAGCCACACGGGACAGTGTACATTCAGGTCAGTCTAGCCAGTCTCCTCTCTCATTGAGAGATCAGTCTACATTCAGGTCAGTCTAACCAGTCTCCTCTCTCAGTAACAGATCAGTCTACATTCAGGTCAGTCTAGCCAGTCTCCTCTCTCAGTAACAGATCAGTCTACATTCAGGTCAGTCTAACCAGTCTCCTCTCTCAGTAACAGATCAGTCTACATTCAGGTCAGTCTAACCAGTCTCCTCTCAGTGAGAGATCAGTCTACATTAAAGTCAGTTTAGCCAGTCTCCTCTCTCAGTAACAGATCAGTCTACATTCAGGTCAGTCTAACCAGTCTCCTCTCTCAGTAACAGATCAGTCTACATTCAGGTCAGTCTAACCAGTCTCCTCTCTCAGTAACAGATCAGTCTACATTCAGGTCAGTCTAACCAGTCTCCTCTCAGTGAGAGATCAGTCTACATTAAAGTCAGTCTAGCCAGTCTCCTCTCTCAGTAACAGATCAGTCTACATTCAGGTCAGTCTAACCAGTCTCCTCTCTCAGTAACAGATCAGTCTACATTCAGGTCAGTCTAGCCAGTCTCCTCTCCAGAATACATCTTTATACCAAATCACACTCCTGGCCCGCTCTGAACAGTAAATAACGACAATCAATAACCAAAATGAATTTACAGAAAGACCATCTTGTCACTGGTGGCTACGTGGTGTCATTGTGCCAATGTCAACTCTCTGAATTGAGAGAGAGAGAGGGAGAGAGGGGGGGGAGAGGGGGAGAGGGAGAGATGGGGGAGAGGAGAGATGGGGGGAGAGGGAGGGGGGGAGAGGGAGAGATGGGGGAGAGGGAGAGAGAGAGAGAGAGAGAGAGAGATGGGGAGAGGGAGAGAGAGAGAGAGAGGAGAGAGAGAGAGAGAGAGAGAGAATGGGGAGAGGGAGAGAGAGAGAGAGAGAGAGAGAGAGATGGGGAGAGGGAGAGATCGGGGAGAGGGAGAGATGGCGGGGGAGAGGGAGAGGGAGAGAGGAGAGAGAAGGAGAGAGAGAGAGGGAGAAGAGAGAGAGAGAGAGAGGGAGAGAGAGAGAGAGAGAAAAGGCAATTCTAGTCACACTAAGCATCCAAATGCACCATTTAACAACAGGACTGTAGTGCAGACATTTTCATCCAAAGTAAATCAGTCTACAGCTTATAGTGTGCCAAAGTAGTGCACTACGTAGGGCATACCTAGGGTGCCATTTGAGAAGCAGGCAGCCTAACTTTTCCTGATCCACCCCGTGTCTTGTTAAATATAATCAGATTGGGAGTTGGTCCCGGCGTAGGACAGAGGATACGGTCGGAGTCAGCACTTTCTGACCCGCCACTGTGTCCCTCAAAGACGTCCTCATTATCTTATTGACTACACTGCCTGTGGAACGGGATGGAGGGGGGGGATAGAGGGATGGAGGGGGGATGGAGGGGGGATGGAGGGATGGAGGGGGATGGAGGGGGGATGGAGGGATGGAGGGATGGAGGGGGGATGGAGGGGGGCTGGAGGCATGGAGGGATGGAGGGGATGGAGGGGGGATGGAGGGATGGAGGGAATGGAGGGATGAATGGGGGATGGAGGCATGGAGGGATGGAGGGGGGATGGAGGGGATGGAGGGGATGGAGGGGATGGAGGGATGGAGGGATGGAGGGATGGGGGATGGAGGGGGGATGGAGGGATGGAGGGATGGAGGGGGGATGGAGGCATGGAGGGATGGAGGGGGGATGGAGGGGGGATGGAGGGATGGAGGGGGGATGGAGGGATGGAGGGATGGAGGGATGGAGGGGGGATGGAGGGGGGATGGAGGGATGGAGGGATGGAGGGGGGATGGAGGGATGGAGGGAGGGATGGAGGGGGGATGGAGGGGGATGGAGGGATGGAGGGATGGAGGGATGGAGGGGGGATGGAGGGATGGAGGGGGGATGGAGGGATGGAGGGATGGAGGGGGGATGGAGGGATGGAGGGGGGATGGAGGGATGGAGGGATGGAGGACGGGGGGATGGATGGAGGATGGAGGGATGGAGGGGGGATGGAGGGGGGGATGGAGGGGGGAGGAGGGATGGAGGGATGGAGGGATGGAGGGATGGAGGGGATGGAGGAGGGATGGAGGGATGGAGGGGATGGGGGGGGATGGAGGGGGATGGAGGGATGGAGGGGGATGGAGGGGGGATGGAGGGGGGATGGAGGGATGGAGGGGGGATGGAGGGATGGAGGGATGGAGGGGGGATGGAGGGATGGAGGGGGGATGGAGGGGGGATGGAGGGATGGAGGGGAGATGGAGGGGGGGGTGGAGGGATGGAGGGGGATGGAGGGGGGATGGAGGGATGGAGGGGGATGGAGGGATGGAGGGATGGAGGGGGGGATGGAGGGGGGATGGAGGGATGGAGGGGAGATGGAGGGATGGAGGGATGGAGGGGGGATGGAGGGATGGAGGGATGGAGGGGGGATGGAGGGGGGATGGAGGGATGGAGGGGAGATGGAGGGGGGATGGAGGGATGGAGGGATGGAGGGATGGAGGGATGGAGGGATGGAGGGGAGATGGAGGGGGGATGGAGGGATGGAGGGATGGAGGGGAGATGGAGGGGGGATGGAGGGATGGAGGGATGGAGGGGATGGAGGGATGGAGGGATGGAGGGATGGAGGGATGGAGGGGGGATGGAGGGATGGAGGGATGGAGGGATGGAGGGATGGAGGACGGGATGGAGGGATGGAGGGATGGAGGGATGGAGGACGGGGGAGGACTACAACCTGTCTGACATTGCCTGGGTAAATGTTGAGCGTCATTTCATTCAATAACTCATGGAGGTTAGATCATAGTGCTGTATCACACTGTCTCCAATGGAGTGAAGTAAAGGACAAAACGCACTGGGTTCACCATGGTCGAGTCCCAAACGGCACCTTATTCCCTATATAGGGCACTACAAAGGCAACCTATTTCCTAGTGTACTACTTTTCCCGGTCAAAGTAGTGCACTATATTTGGAATAGGGTGCCATTTAAGGATACGGCTCGTTTGGGACTCACACCACAATTACTTATTGTTTCATCTAGGACTCCCTATTAGCTTTCAGCTTCATAACAGGATCGGTGTCCCTCCCCACGGGACGGTTACGCTAACGTAGGCTAATGCGGTTAGCATAAGGTTGTAAGTAAGATGAACATTTCCCAGGATATAAACATATCTGATATGGGCAGAAAGCTTCAATTCTTGTTAATCTAACTGCACTGTCCAATTTACAGGAGTGATTTCATTCTTATATCTGACCCTTAATTCAAAACATTGTATATATATTTTTTTTTGGGTTTGTTTTCTTTATGTAGAATGAGCATGTACATTTTGTTTTTTAAACTTTACATTTTTTTTCTGTCTTTCTTTTTTGAGTTGTTGTGTAGAATGACATGTCAGTGTGTTTAATAGTGTATGGCCCTGGGGTAAAGGAACAGCGTAATGCTTTTAAAGACCATGTTGTCAAACTAACACGGAGAATAGGACGCAGCAGGCAAGACGGAGAGGAAACATTTATAAGGATGACGATTCCCACAAATAAAACAACAAGGTTACGGCACAAAACTATACACACAATACTAATACACTACTAATTCACTACTAATTCACTACTAATTCACTACTAATTCACAACTAATTCACTACTAATACACTACTAATACACTACTAATTCACTACTAATTCACTACTAATACACTACTAATTCACTACTAATTCACTACTAATTCACTACTAATTCACAACTAATTCAATACTAATACACTACTAATTCACTACTAATTCACTACTAATACACTACTAATTCACTACTAATTCACTACTAATTCACTACTAATTCACAACTAATTCAATACTAATTCATACTAATTCACAACTAATTCACTACTAATACACTACTAATACACTACTAATACACTACTAATTCACTACTAATTCACTACTAATTCATACTAATTCATACTAATTCACTACTAATACACTACTAATTCACTACTAATTCACTAATAATTCACTACTAATTCACTACTAATTCATACTAATTCATACTAATTCAATACTAATTCATACTAATTCACTACTAATTCACTACTAATTCAATACTAATTCAGTACTAATTCAATACAAATTCAGTACTAATTCAATACAAATTCACTACTAATTCACTACTAATTCAATACTAATTCAGTACTAATTCAGTACTAATTCAATACTAATTCAATACTAATTCACTACTAATTCAGTACTAATTCAATACTAATTCAGTACTAATTCAATACTAATTCAGTACTAATTCAATACTAATTCCGTACTAATTCAATACTAATTCAGTACAAATTCAATACTAACTTAGTACTAATTCAGTACTAATTTAATACTAATTCAGTACTAATTCAATACTAATTCAGTACTAATTCAATACTAATTCAAATCCCCCGTTTTGTTCAAAAGGGAAAAAATATTTGGAAGGTGGTTATGGCACGAAACCATTTTGCTTAAATTGAAAACCCACATTTCGTCCCATCTCGTTCCACACATTCTACATGTGTTCTCTGATTCCCATTCAGAACTAAAACCCAACGACAACCCCCTTGAACACTGTAAAGATGGCAGGCCAAACTAGTTTGGGGAGTTTTTCTTCCTGACAGAATGATCCCGTCACTTGTCACATCACAAGTTCATCATGAGCTAAAAGCAGGCAGAAGTCTTGGACAAATCTATAAATAAGTATCTTTTAAAGCTGACGAAGTGAAACTCTGAGGTAACTCGTACCCGAGTAAAGAGTTCCTACGCTAACCCTGGGTAGCAGGAGGATCGTGTATATTGAACTAAAAGACGATGACAATGTCGATGTGACGGATAAATAACTTAATAACAGTGAATTCAGCTCAGCATTACTTCCTGTAATGGGAACCAAAACAGCACCGTATTCCCTAGTCAAGTGCTTTTAACATCAACCCGTAGAGACTAGCTCACTACGTAGAAGATAGGGTGTAATTTGGTACTCGGTCCGTCTGTCAGATCTCCGCTGGTGTCTCAGCTCTGACTGACCCCCTTCGCCCTTGAAAGTTTATCTCCGCACCATCCTCCTGGCGTGTGACATTTTGAATTAATCCAGTCTAAAGACCATCAAATATCAGAGACGTCTTCAAAGAGACCGTATTGCTGCTTCCTCTCTGCCCCCCCCCCCTCCCAACCACACACTCCCCTGGCCCGTTTAAAGGACTCGATCGGAGAACAGCGGAAGGAAGCGTGACTCTGTCTCACTGCGTCTGTCTGACTTCGACGTCGCGCAGCTTGGCTTTGGGCTAAATCGGCAAATCTGTGGCGAGCAGCGCCACTTTGTTTGTTGGTTTCATTAATACTTTAAAAGGCTGTATCATGAAAAGTGCCAGGACACAGTACCTAAACGTGTGCTTTGGCAGCCGCGCCACGGATTCTAATTGGGAACCCTGAGCTGGGACAGAGTTCCAAACGTCAACCTATTCCCGATGTAGTGCACTACTATTGACCAGGGCCCATAGGGCTATAGAGGAAAATAGGGAGCCATTTGGAAGGCACGTCTGGGCTGCTTTCAGAAGGAGAAGAACGTTGCACCTCCTCCTCTCCTCTGCTTTTAAAAAGCATCCCCTCCATTATTCACAAGGAAGGTAGAGAAGAATTAAATTAGAACATTGGTAATGCGTTAGATTAACCTACTGCATCACACTGACACAAGACTCAACATAGTACCTAGGGCTCATGGGGCAGCAGGTAGCCTAGTGGTTAGAGCGTTGGGCCAGTAACCGAAAGGTTGGGGTGGCAGGAAGCCTAATGGTTAGAGCGTTGGGCCAGTAACCGAAAGGTTGGGGCGGCAGGTAGCCTAGTGGTTAGAGCGTTGGGTGGTTAGAGCGTTGGGTCAGTAACTGAAAGGTTGGGTTGGCAGGTAGCCTAGTGGTTAGAGCGTTGGGTGGTTAGAGCGTTGGGCCAGTAACTGAAAGGTTGGGATGGCAGGAAGCCTAGTGGTTAGAGCGTTGGGCCAGAAACCGAAAGGTTGGGTTGGCAGGTAGCCTAGTGGTTAGAGCGTTGGGCCAGCAACCAAAAGGTTGGGGCAGCAGCTGGCCTAGTGGTTAGAGCGCTGGGCCAGCAACCAAAAGGTTGGGGCAGCAGCTGGCCTAGTGGTTAGAGCATTGGGTGGTTAGAGCGTTGGGCCAGTAACTGAATGGTTGGGGCGGCAGGTAGCTTAGTGGTTAGAGCGTTGGGCCAGTAACCGAAAGGTTGGGGCGGCAGATAGCCAAGTGGTTAGAGCGTTGGGCCAGTAACCGAAAGGTTGGGGCGGCAGATAGACTAGTGGTTAGAGCGTTGGGCCAGTAACCGAAAGGTATTATCAGACAGATAATGTACCGCAGGAACGCTGACATATATTATCAGTCAGATAATGTAACGCTGACATATATTATCAGACAGATAATGTACCTCTGACTTTTATATTATCAGTCAGATAATGTACCGCTGGAACTCTGACATATATTATCAGACAGATAATGTACCGCTGACATATATTATCAGTCAGATAATGTACCGCTGGACCGCTGACATATATTATCAGACAGATAATGTACCGCTGGACCGCTGACATATATTATCAGACAGATAATGTACCTCTGGAACGCTGACATATATTATCAGACAGATGATGTACCTCTGGAACGCTGACATATATTATCAGACAGATAATGTACCTCTGGAACGCTGACATATATTATCAGACAGATAATGTACCTCTGGAACGCTGACATATATTATCAGACAGATAATGTACCTCTGGAACGCTGACATAAATCATCAGAAAGATAATGTACTGCTAATATGCCCATTTCTAAATATCATACAAATGAATGATCCAATGTCAACATCATGTTGATGGTCTGTTAAGTGGATTAGGGCTGTTTGAATGATATCAAATTCAATAAAAGCAAAGACTAAACAAGTTCGAACTCTCTCTCCATTGAACTAACGCCACAAGCACACAACCAAGGACTTATTTGACCCTTAGATCACAGCCTGTGCATCCTAAATGACACCCTATTCACTATGGAGTCCACTACTTTTGACTAGGGTCATAGGGCTCTGGTCAAAAGTAGTGCACTATATAGGGAATAGGGTTCTATAGGACCCTGGTCTAAAGTAGTGCACTATATAGGGAATAGGGTTCCATAGGGCCCTGGTCTAAAGTAGTGCACTATATAGGGAATAGGGTTCTATAGGGCAACTGGTCTAAAGTAGTGCACTATATAGGGAATAGGGTTCTATAGGGCCCTGGTCTAAAGTAGTGCACTATATAGGGAATAGGGTTCTATAGGGCAACTGGTCTAAAGTAGTGCACTATATAGGGAATAGAGTGACATTCGTGACACAGTCAAGATATTTTGTGTGAAACAAGTGATGGTGGGTTGTCGAAAGGCTTCCTAACACACCTAGTCTGAAAGAACACACTGTAGAAAATGAGCCTCAAGCAATATCGTCTTGGCAACACATCTTACCAGTACGACATCATCTTCGAAGCAAAAGAAATGTGTTCAGACAAACAAACAAGATAGACCTATCTATTAAGTTGTTTTAAGGGGGCCACAGTGTGAACAATAATATTAAACCTTTTGAAAGTCTGTCGACAACAGCGACTGATACACGCTCCACTTCCACTACTCTGACAGACGGTGTTGTTGCAGCCGGGCCCTCAGCAGCCGGGCCCTCAGCAGCCGGGCCCTCAGCAGCCGGGCCCTCAGCAGGCGGGCCCTCAGCAGCCGGGCCCTCAGCAGCCGGGCCCTCAGCAGCCGGCCCTCAGCAGCCGGGCCCTCAACAGGCTGGCCCTCAGCAGCCGGGCCCTCAGTAGCCGGGCCCTCAACAGGCTGGCCCTCAGCAAGCCGGGCCCTCAGCAAGCTGGCCCTCAGCAGCCGGGCCCTCAGCAGCCGGGCACTCAGCAGCCAGGCCCTCAGCAGGCTGGCCCTCAGCAGCCGGGCCCTCAGCAGCCGGGCCCTCAGCAGCCGGGCCCTCAGCAGCCGGGCCCTCAGCAGGCTGGCCCTCAGCAGCCGGGCCCTCAGCAGGCTGGCCCTCAGCAGGCTGGCCCTCAGCAGCCGGGCCCTCAGCAGCCGGGCCCTCAGCAGCCGGGCCCTCAGCAGCCGGGCCCTCTCCGCTGTGTGAACGTTTTGAAATATTAACACGAGACATAGATATGAGTCAGAGGAAAGAAGAGACGACTGAAGAAAGAACACAACGACGCCATCTCTCCATAGCAAGAGAACGCAGACCTCAATTCAAATGAGGATCACAGAGAAAACGAGAGGGAGAGAGAGAGGAAGAGAGGATCATAGAGTAGAGGGGGTAGAGAGGGTCAGGGGGTAGAGGGGGAGAGAGAGGGTCAGGGGGTAGAGGGGGAGAGAGAGGGTCAGGGGGTAGAGGGGGGGAGAGAGAGGGTCAGGGAGTACAGGGATAGAGAGAGGGTCATAGAGTACAGGGATAGAGAGGGTCAGGGGGTAGAGGGGGAGAGAGAGGGTCAGGGAGTAGAGGGGGAGAGAGAGGGTCAGGGAGTAGCGGGGGAGAGAGAGGGTCAGAGAGTAGAGGGGGGGAGACAGCGGCCTGAAGAGTGTTCAGATACTGTATGTCCAGATGGGTTGAATCAGTGGGAGGCCTCAGCCCGCCTGACTGATCGAATTAGGGGAAACTCTGGCGTTCATCTCAGAACAACACACAGGACAGCTCAGATAAGTCACCCGTCATAACTTCATTACAGTCCGCTGTGCCTTCAGGCAAAACATTTGGTTCAGACAATATGTTTTATCTCTCTGTTGTTCTCTGTAAGCATCCCAAATTGCCACCTATTCCCCATGGGTCCTGGTCAAAAGTAGTGCACTATATATAGAATAGGGTGGCATTTGGGATGCAGGGTCTTGACTCTGCTCTCATTGAATTTCAATAGATGACTCCCTTCACAAAATGACTGACTGAAGAGTTATGTTCCTAAAGTGGGTGTAAACATCAAATCAAATCAGTCAAATACACATGGTTAGCAGATGTTAATGGGTGTATACAGTATACAGAGCATTCGGAAAGTATTCAGAGCCATTGTCTTTTTCCCACATTTTGTTACGTTACAGCCTTATTTTAAAATTAATGAAATTATATGTTTTTCCTCATCGATCTACACACAGTATACCATAATTGTAAAGTAGACGTTGGGAGTCAGGAAGTAGGGAGTCAGGAAGTAGGGAGTCAGGAAGCAGGGAGTCAGGAAGTAGGGAGTCAGGAAGCAGGGAGTCAGGAAGCAGGGAGTCAGGAAGCAGGGAGTCAGGAAGTAGGGAGTCAGGAAGCATGGAGTCAGGAAGCATGGAGTCAGGAAGCAGGGAGTCAGGAAGCAGGGAGTCAGGAAGGAGGGAGTCAGGAAGCAAGGAGTCAGGAAGCAAGGAGTCAGGAAGCAAGGAGTCAGGAAGCAAGGAGTCAGGAAGCAAGGAGTCAGGAAGGAGGGAGTCAGGAAGTAGGGAGTCAGGAAGCAGGGAGTCAGGAAGTAGGGAGTCAGGAAGCAGGGAGTCAGAAAGCAGGGAGTCAGGAAGCAGGGAGTCAGGAAGTAGGGAGTCAGGAAGCAGGGGGTCAGGAAGCAGGGAGTCAGGAAGCAGGGAGTCAGGAAGCAGGGAGTCAGGAAGCAGGGAGTCAGGAAGCAGGGAGTCAGGAAGCAGGGGTCAGGAAGCAGGGGTCAGGAAGCAGGGAGTCAGGAAGCAGGGGGTCAGGAAGTAGGGAGTCAGGAAGTAGGGAGTCAGGAAGCAGGGAGTCAGGAAGCAGGGAGTCAGGAAGCAGGGAGTCAGGAAGCAGGGAGTCAGGAAGCAGGGGGTCAGGAAGTAGGGAGTCAGGAAGTAGGGAGTCAGGAAGCAGGGAGTCAGGAAGTAGGGAGTCAGGAAGTAGGGAGTCAGGAAGCAGGGAGTCAGGAAGCAGGGGGTCAGGAAGCAAGGAGTCAGGAAGCAGGGAGTCAGGAAGGAGGGAGTCAGGAAGGAGGGAGTCAGGAAGGAAGGAGTCAGGAAGCAGGGAGTCAGGAAGGAGGGAGTCAGGAAGTAGGGAGTCAGGAAGTAGGGAGTCAGGAAGGAGGGAGTCAGGAAGGAGGGAGTCAGGAAGTAGGGAGTCAGGAAGTAGGGAGTCAGGAAGGAGGGAGTCAGGAAGGAGGGAGTCAGAAAACAGAATCAGTTAGTGAGTTTAGTTAACAAGAAACATGGAACTATACAAAACAAGAGAAGCGTCTGACTGAAAGAACAGTGTTAGATAAACGGTAAGTAACCAAGGGAGTAATGAAGTCCAGGTGTGACTGATGATGAGACGCAGGTGTAGGCAATGATGGGTTGCCAGGTTTGCATAAAGATGGTTTGCCAGGTTTGCATAAAGATGGTTTGCCAGGTTTGCATAATGATGGTTTGCCAGGTTTGCGTAAAGATGGGTTGCCAGGTTTGCATAAAGATGGTTGCCAGATTTGCATAAAGATGGGTTGCCAGGTTTGCATAAAGATGGGTTGCCAGGTTTGCATAAGGATGGGTTGCCAGGTTTGCATAAAGATGGGTTGCCAGGTTTGCATTATGATGGGTTGCCAGGTTTTCATTATGATGGTTTGCCAGGTTTGCGTAAAGATGGGTTGCCAAGATGGGTTGCCAGGTTTGCATAAAGATGGGTTGCCAGAATCAGTGGTGAGTAGAGCGTTGACGGCGAGCACTGGAGCAGAATTACACGTGACAAAAATGACAAAGCGTAAAAAAAAATTTGTAGAACTTTTATTGCAAATGTATGAAATTTTAAAAACTGAAATACCATATTTATATAAGTATTCGGACCCTTTGCTATGAGACTCGGAAGCCACTCCTCAGTGATAGTCAAATGACAGCCCGCTTGGAGTTTGCCAAAAAGAACCTAAAGGACTCAGATCATAAGAAACAAGTCTGGTCTGATGAAACCAAAATTGAACTCTTTGACCTGAATGCCAAGCGTCACTTCTGGAGGAAACCTGGCACCATCGCTACAGTGAAGCATGGTGGTGGCAGCATCATGCTGAGGGGATGTTTTTCAGCGGCAGGGACTGGGAGACTAGTCAGGAACAAGGGAAATATGAACAGAGCAAAGTATAGAGAGGTCCTTGATGAAAACCTGCTCCAGAGCACTCAGAACCTCAAACTGGGGTGAAGGTTCACCTTCCAACAGGACAACAACCCTAACCACACAGCCAAGACAACACAGGAGTGGCTTCAGAAAAGGTCTCTGAATGTCCTTGAATGGCCCAGCAAGAGATGTTCGATCGGACTTGAACCCAATCGAACATCCCTGGAGAGACCTGAAAATAGCTGTGCAGCGATGCTCTCCATCCAACCTGACAGAGCTTGAGAGAATCTGCAGAGAAAAATTTAGAAACTCCCCAGATACAGGTGTGCCAAGACGGTAGCGTCATACCCAAGAAGACTCGAGTCTGAACTCTTATGTAAATGTTTTATTTCAGTTAAATTTGCCAAAGAAATTTAAAAACCTGTTTTTGCTTTGTCAGTATGGGGTATTGTGATGTCAGTATGGGGTATTGTGATGTCATTATGGGGCATTGTGATGTCAGTATGGGGTATTGTGATGTCATTATGGGGCATTGTGATGTCATTATGGGGCACTGTGATGTCATTATGGGGTATTGTGATGTCATTATGGGGTATTGTGATGTCATTATGGGGTATTGTGTGTAGATCGATGAGGAAAAATAACAATTCAATACATTTTAGAATAAGGCCGTTACGTAACATTTTGGGGAAAAAGTGAAGGGGTCTGAAAACACACACACACACACAGGCAAAGCGTGACTCAACGTGTGTGACCAAAATCCAATGTCAGCCATTTAGCGAGACACACATTTCAAATGCCACTTTAAAATCAAATAGAAATCCCTCGCACCACACACACACACACACACACACACACACACACACACACACACACACACACACACACACACACACACACACACACACACACACACACACACACACCGTGGCCGTCTCTCATCCTCCCTGCCCCTTTTTTCTATCAATGTCTGAAGTCAGCATGGAGCCCAATGCCACCATTGCTTTATATATGGTCGTCACACTACAAAACCAATCCAAGTTGAGAGGGAAGACGGAGAGTGAAGGAAATGACTGAGTACTTCAGCGTGCAGACAGAAGCAGCCTCGACACCCTGAGCCGCTACACACAGACAGACAGGTGAAGAAAAGCACATTGATTTCCTCTCGACGGGACACTGACACTACTTTTAATATTCTGATGCTTTTCTTTAATTCTCATTTTTTTGGGGGGGGGGGACGTGTCCCAAAAAATGGCACCCGTATTCCCTACGTAGTGCACTAATGTCCCCATAGGGTTCTGGACAAAAGAAAGTAGTGCACTAGATAGGGGATATTATTCCCTTTTTGGGACATTTTGTTTTTATTTCATTCTCCTATTACAGACTCAAAAAATGAAATTGGCATTTCTGTTTAAGCTTCACAAATTGATTTCTCACCCCCTGGGTGGTGTGTAATAAGACTTTTACTAAGCATGAAAGAGAAGCAATCGTTTCAGCGTTTATTAAAAAATAAAAAGTTACATGAAGAAAACCTACACTCTAATTTATTTTTCTTGCCCAGCACCTGAATTAATTTTCTTCAAGGTTTCAAAAGACAATATGATTATTTTTTTTTTGGGGGGTGGGGGGGGAGTGGGGGGGGGAGTTTCAATCCCTCCATTACAGCAGAAATTAAAGTTAAGTCCTTCCTCTCCACACACCTATTAATGGCTGCTTGTAAACACGGGCTCCTTCCATCCGATACCACTGGCAACATCACCTCCATGTTAACAGCGTTGGCCAATCGGTCGAACTACCAATATAAAGTCATTATCAAACAATGTTGGATAACAGTCGTCTGAAGGTTTTATTGTCTGACCTCATTCAATAGACTTCAGTACAAGAGGCTTCAGTACAAGAGGCTTCAGTACAAGAGACTTCAGTACAAGAGGCTTCAGTACAAGAGGCTTCAGTACAAGAGGCTTCAGTACAAGAGGCTTCAGGTCTTGTTACAACAGCTTGCCACTATTCATTCGTTATTTGCATGTGTGTGTGTGTGTGTGTGTGTGTGTGTGTGTGTGTGTGTGTGCGCCTACGTGTGTGTGTGTGTGTGCGTGCGTGTGTGTGTGTGTGTGTGCGCCTACGTGTGTGTGTGGGTGGGTGTGTGCATGTGTGTGCGTGTGTGTGTGTGTGTGCATGTGTGTGTGTGTGTGCATGTGTGTGTGTGTGTGTGTGTGTGTGTGTGTGTGTGTGTGTGTGTGTGTGTGTGTGTGTGTGTGTGTGTGTGCGCCTACGTGTGTGTGTGTGTGTGCGCCTACGTGTGTGTGTGGGTGGGTGTGTGTGTGCATGTGTGTGCGTGTGTGTGTGTGTGTGCATGTGTGTGTGTGTGTGTGTGTGTGTGCGTGTGTGTGCGTGTGTGTGTGTGTGTGTGTGTGTGTGCCTACGTGTGTGTGTGTGTGTGTGTGTGTGTGTGTGTGTGTGTGTGTGTGTGTGTGTGTGTGTGTGTGTGTGTGTGTGTGTGTGTGCATGTGTGTGCGTGTGTGTGTGTGTGCCTACGTGTGTGTGTGGGTGTGTGTGTGCATGTGTGTGTGTGTGTGCGTGCGTGCGTGCGTGTGTGTGTGTGCGTAGATATATCTGTTCACCACTAAGGTATCCCCTGTGTCTGTCCCTCATGACTACCTCAAAAGCTACGTATCTCCTTCACCTCGTGTTGCAGAATGTCGTCGTCCTCTTCAATCACAGTATATCGATGTAACATTGACGGCTGAGAGAAAAACACTGACAGAGACAAACGAATCCACGGGGGGGTTTCTCCAAGGAAAACCAACTCATGATCCATGTAGTTTCAAAACATTCTTGGGTGTAAAAAAATATAAACTTTCACAACAAACAAAAAAAGCTCTGACAAAAGCCAAGAGACGGACATGTTTAAGCTTTAATAAAAACAAGTGTTTGGAGCTGTGGGCAGGTTTCTCTTCTGTTGGAAGAACATTCTGATAGACCTCAAACAAAGACACAGTTTGGCAACATTGAGTGACATTTGTAAAGAAATGAAACACATATCGACGTATCATTGATAGCTGGATGAAACTCTTATAGACAAATATATCTCAGCTTTTTATTTATTTTTCATTTAACCTTTATTTATTAACTAAGCAAGTCAGTTAAGAACAAATTCTTATTTACAATGGACGGCCTACCTCGGGCCAGACTCGGTACAACGCTGGGACAATTTTTCGCCGCCCTACGGGACTCCCAATCACATCCGGATGTGACACAGCCTGGATTCAAACCAGGGACTTTTCTTCAAAGAAAATTCTGATAGTCAAATATACACTCCACTTTTCATCAAGGAAAAAAAATGCTTTAGTTTACTAAGTAAAATGCTTGAGCTTAACTTTTAATTTGACCATCAAAGACACATGGAATCACATAATCAAAAGCAATCTTTGTTTTAGTGGATGAAACGTATTCACACAATTACACGGTTCATCTCGGCGTAAATGGATAGATAATAAGGTAAGTAATCACAGACAAAAAGCCATTTATTATCCGATTAATCTTCTTTACAACAAAAAAAAAACCCACAAACGGTTGCAGTTCAGAATCAGCCTATTAGTGAAGTCTGAATCGTCTGTTAGCAGAAAGCAGAGAGAGCACAAAAAGAAAGTGTATGATATATGACGCCGTGTCCAAAAGGGAATCCTATCCCCTACATAGTGCACTACTTTTAACCAGGGTCAATAGACAGGTAGGTGTACTATTTAGGGAACAGGCCGCCATTTGACAACCCAGCGTTGGTCTGAATGAACGTTAATTACGGTGCCATTGTCATGGTGTAGTTACTCTTCACCTCAGTGCTCGTTTGTTCCGTCTTCTGTTGTGAAAATTATTGTTATGTCTGTTTCTTTCTTCTTCAGCCATAATGCTTGTCTGTCTGCCTCCTTCAACAGGAATGGCAGGTAATTAACAATAATGTTGATTAATCACCCTCAACGCACAAAGGCACACACACACACCATTACTGCCGACCACAAACCCAGAGGACCAAACACACTCAATATAGACTATATTACCTTCTATTTCAACACGTAAATTACCTACTGTAAACATATTACATATTTACAACTCCAGAGGCATGACTTCACTCTTCTCACTTCCTCTGTCCAGACACAGAGGTGTGACTTCACTCTTGTCCCCTCCTCTGTCCAGACACAGAGAGACGTGACTTCACTCTTGTCCCCTCCTCTGTCCAGACAGAGGTGTGACTTCACTCTTGTCCCCTCCTCTGTCCAGACAGAGAGGTGTGACTTCCCTCTTGTCCCCTCCTCTGTCCAGACAGAGGTGTGACTTCACTCTTGTCCCCTCCTCTGTCCAGACACAGTGGTGTGACTTCACTCTTGTCCCCTCCTCTGTCCAGACAGAGGTGTGACTTCACTCTTGTCCCCTCCTCTGTCCAGACAGAGGTGTGACTTCACTCTTGTCCCCTCCTCTGTCCAGACAGAGGCGTGACTTCACTCTTGTCCCCTCCTCTCTCCAGACAGAGGTATGACTTCACTCTTGTCCCCTCCTCTCTCCAGACAGAGGTGTGACTTCACTCTTGTCCCCTCCTCTGTCCAGACACAGAAGAAGGAAGTCCTGACAGACTCAACAAGAGGGAAGAGGAGGAGGAAGTGTGTGTCTGTTCAATAGAATGGGGTTGAGCGGGTAACAGGAAGTGTGTTTGGTCAAGGTACCGAACAGGTTCCTCATTACCTGTGGGGTCAGGGGTCAGGCCTATCAGGACAGTTGTACCAGACACCCTCGTTCCTCTCTCTCTCTCCTTCCCTCCATGTATCCCCTTCTCAGAATGTCCTGTCACACCTTCCTCTTTCTGTTCCTCTCTCTCTCCTTCCCTCCAGCTGCATGTGTAATGGCCCCCTATTCACTATTGGCCCTGGTCAAACGTACAGTAGTACATTATATAGGGAATAGAATGCCATTTGGGATACACATTCTCTCCTCCCAGTAGTGTCCTCTCTATCTCCCTCCTCCCCTCCCCTCCTCCCTCTCTACCTCCCTCCCTCGTTCCCTCTCCACCTCTCTACCTCCCTCCCCCTCTCCCTCCCTCCCTCCCTCCCTCTCTACCTCCCTCTCCCTCCCTCCCTCCCTCTCTACCTCCCTCCCCCTCCCTCGTTCCCTCTCTATCTCCCTCCCTCGTTCCCTCTCTACCTCCCTCCCTCTCTCCCTCCCTCGTTCCCTCTCTACCTCCCTCCCTCCCTCTCTACCTCCCTCCCCCTCCCTCGTTCCCTCTCTATCGCCCTCCCTCGTTCCCTCTCTACCTCCCTCCCTCTCTCCCTCCCTCGTTCCCTCCCTACCTCCCTCCCTCCCCTCTCCCTCCCTCCCCCCCTCCCTGCCTCCCTCCCCTCTCCCTCCCTCCCCTCCCTCCCCTCTCCCTCCCTCCCTCCCTCCCTCCCTCCCTCCCTCCCTCCCTTGTTCTTCCCATAAATCTCATTACCAGTCCCTGACCCCGGTGTTAAATCTTCGCTGTCCCTCCAAAGGGTCCATTTAGGGTAAGTACAACCTCCATCCCTCCACAACCAAGCACCAACACACTGCTTCCAGTGTCTGTGTGTGTGTGTGTGTGTGTGTGTATGTGTGTATGTATATATGTGTGTGTGTGTGTCTGTGTGTGTCTGTGTGTGTATATGTGTGTGCATGTGTGTGTGTGTGTGTGTATGTGTGTGTGTGTGTGTGTATATGTGTGTGTGTGTGTGTGTGTGTGTGTGTCTGTGTGTGTGTGTGTGTGTGTGTGTGTGTGTGTGTGTGTGTGTGTGTGTGTGTGTGTGTGTATATGTGTGTGTGTGTGTGTGTGTGTGTGTGTGTGTGTATATGTGTGTGTGTGTGTGTGTGTGTGTGTATATATATGTGTGTGTGGTAGTGTACAAGCCACTTTCCTATTAACTAAAGCACCTTTTTACTGCATCCCGTGGTGCCAGCAGCCATAGTGGTTTGGTGCACAGGTGTCTGGTAGGGAGAGTCTGTGTCCCAACTGGCATCATATTCCCTATATAGTGACGTCATAAGGCTCTGGTCAACAGTAGTGCACTAAATAGGGAACAGGGAGCCATTTGGGACCGACGTTTGAGTTAAAGCGAATGGAGCGCTGCTATTTCACACGTTGTAAAAGTGCATCAGGAAGATTGGTCCGTGGAACCTTGTTTCAGAGGTGAAGGACAGGCAGGGATGGAGGGGCAGTGTTTAGCGTCACAACAATCTGCCTGAACACAAAACCTGGGAAGGACTAATCTATTGACTGGTGCTGCTCACTTCTCTGCAGGGATACTGTTGATGTGTGTGTGTGTGTGTGTGTGTGTGTGTGTGTGTGTGTGTGTGTGTGTGTGCATGTTATTTTGCCTCCATCAAAATACATTATGCCTTTTCCATTTGCCAATGTGTATCTCTCCCTGATTGTACAAGGCTGAATAGGCCCCTGGACCAAACCATTTCTGTACAGGGATAAATAGGCCCCTGGACCAAACCATTTCTGTACAGGGTTAAATAGTCCCCTGGACCAAACCATTTCTGTACAGGGATAAATAGTCCCCTGGACTAAACCATTTCTGTTCAGGGTTAAATAGTCCTCTGGACCAAACAATTTCTGTACAGGGTTAAATAGTCCCCTGGACCAAACCATTTCTGTACAGGGTTAAATAGTCCCCTGGACCAAACCATTTCTGTTCAGGGATAAATAGTCCCCTGGACCAAACCATTTCTGTACAGGGTTAAATAGTCCCCTGGACCAAACCATTTCTGTACAGGGTTAAATAGTCCTCTGGACCAAATCATTTCTGTACAGGGTTAAATAGTCCCCTGGACTAAACCATTTCTGTACAGGGTTAAATAGTCCCCTGGACCAAACCATTTCTGTACAGGGATAAATAGTCCCCTGGACTAAACCATTTCTATACAAGGTTAAATAGTCCCCTGGACCAAACCATTTCTGTACAGGGTTAAATAGTCCCCCCCCCCCCCGGACCAAACCATTTCTGTAAACCTTGAAGCTGAAAAGGAAGCAGAATAAAACCTTCTGTGAACTAATGACTCAAATTGATTTCGTTCTAATCTTTAGCTTCCACAATCAAAGGTCACCATGCCAACCATCGCTAAACCCTTTCCCTCTCTGTCCACTCCATAATATCCAGACATCAATAACAGTGGGGGTCATAATAAATGAATGGAATTAATATGGAGGGATAAAGAAAAACAAAAAACCAAGTTAAAAGGAAAACAATTTAGAATGATAACATTAATCCAGAAGTGCTTTTGACTCTCTGTTGCTCTCCACGTCCACGTCCATTATTAGGGTCCCTGTAACATCTGTTGGTTTCTGTGGTTTTTATATTCAATAAATGTAAGTTTGAGAGAGAAAACCTGATTTAAAAACAAACAAACGAAACGGGAATATGGATAAACAAAATAAACGCAAACACGCATCAGGCAAAAACGAAAAAGTAAATTGACTTTATATGGCTCAACGTTACACACAATACTGACAGTAATTTATCTAAAAGCACCGTATTATTAAATGTAACGGGATTTATTTTACTTGATCTTAGCTCTTACTTGATTGAAGCCTGATGGACATAAGAGAACAGTGGGGCTGGGCCCTGAAATGGAACCCTGTTCCCTATATAGGGTACTACTTTAGACCAGAGTCCTATGGCACCCTGTTCCCTATATAGGGTACTACTGTAGACCAGAGTCCTATAGGTGGAAAAGCGTGCCATAGGACTCTGGTCTAAAGTAGTACCCTATATAGGGAACAGGGTGCCATAGGGCTCTGGTCTAAAGTAGTGCCCTATATAGGGAACAGGGTGCCATAGGACTCTGGTCTAAAGTAGTACCCTATATAGGGAACAGGGTGCCATAGGACTCTGGTCTAAAGTAGTACCCTATATATAGGGAAGGGTGCCATAGGGCCCTGGTCTAAAGTAGTGCACTATATATAGGGAATAGGGTTTTATAGGGCTCTGGTCTAAAGTAGTACCCTATATAGGGAACAGGGTGCCATAGGACTCTGGTCTAAAGTAGTACCCTATATAGGGGAAAAGGTGCCATTTCAGATGCTGCCTGACGGATGAAGATCTTAATGATGATGTCACAATACCAATAATGACCAAAAAGCATGTAAGAGCGACTCCCATTGCTCCTAGAATAATAACAAAGGCCTTTTAAACCATGATGGATCTGCTTCTGCATAATGGGAGAGTCAGTGACAGTCATTCAGAGAGAGAGTGTGTGTGGGTGTGTGTGTGTGTGTGTGTGTGTGTGTGTGTGTGTGTGTGTGTGTGTGTGTGTGTGTGTGTGTGTGTGTGTGTGTGTGTGTGTGTGTGTGTGTGTGTGTGTGTGTGTGTGTGTGTGTGTGTGATGGGCTGCACGTAGAATGTAGAGGACATTGGCTTAAGAGGTCAAGTCTCTCTCGTCAAACCACTCAAGGCTCTGAGATGGAGAGGGTCGTCAAACCACTCAAGGCTCTGAGATGGAGAGGGTCGTCAAACCACTCAAGGCTCTGAGATGGAGAGGGTCGTCAAACCACTCAAGACTCAACACAGGATGAGGGATACTTTACTTAAGCTGTCCAGCAGATCACAGCCACGCTGGCTTGAGGTTAGACCAGGAATAGAAACAGAGAAATGTGTAATTATTGGACAAGCACAGGTAACTGCCAAAATAAAGGAAACACTTGAGTATATGAGGGATACATAGTATATTGAAATCAGGTGCTTCCACACAGGTGTGGTTCCTGAGTTAATTAAGCAATTAAGCCCTGAAAGTGTAAGCCGTTGGGGAGGGGGGGTTCTACTAAACTAACGTATGGAATTGTTTTAAGATGGTCATCCCATGGATCGTTTAGGTACTTTAATCATTTAGGTACTTGATTTTGAATTTAAGGACACCTGTAGGTATAAAAAAAAATATATATATATATATATATATATATATATATATATATGTGTGTATGTATAGTATAAAAATATACACACATATATATATATATATATACATATATATATATATATTTTTTTTATATATATATATACCTGCAGGTGTCCTTATATATATATATATATATATATTTTTTTTTTATATATATACCTACAGGTGTCCTTAAATTCAAAATCAATACATATACATACATATATATATATATATTTTTTATATATATACCTACAGGTGTCCTTAAATTCAAAATCAATACATATACATATATATATATATATATTTTTTTTATATATATACCTGCAGGTGTCCTTATATATATATATATATATTACACTTCTCCTTTACTACTATAGCCCATAGAAACACATTGAATAACACTTTTATAAATGGCAAAACTGACAGTCAAAAAATTCATTTTAAAAATAAATCATGAAAATAAATCATGAAAATAAATCATAAAAATAAATCATTAAAATGAGAATATTAAAATAGTTGTATAATAGATGTTAAAATATAAATATATTTATATATATATAAATATATATATATTTTTTTGGTGAATGAACACAATTGGAAACCTTCCATTTGAAGGAGTTCACTGATTTAAATGCTGTTGTGAATTCCTTCCTCTGATTGGATGAATAAACCAGATCTGTTTCTAACACCCTGTATCAACGATAAGATGGATTTCAAATCAAAAACATACTCCAATTGATTTTATTATTTCTTTACACGTTAAAAAAAACAAAAAACATGATACCTTTTAAGTCTTGTCTACGTCTGTTTTCCACTATGAAGAGATGGATTTCAAATCAACTATGGCATCCAATTTTTCATATTTTTTTAAAATATTTTATTTGGTAATTGATACAATTGTATCCCTTTAAAATCATGTCTGTCTGTGACCCAGTACAACAACAACAACAGCCACAATAAAATATAATGGAACAATGAAAATACAATAACAGGCCTGAAATCAAATAATCCAAAATGTACTCCACATGATGCTGCTGCTGCTGCAAAAAAGAGACAGTTTAGAGAATCGGAAATAAAAACCCAGCCAAACCAAGTCTCTGAAGCTCATTATACACTATATATACAAAAGTATGTGGACACCCCTTCAAATTAGTGGATTCGGCTATTTCAGCCACACACCCGTTGCTGACAGGTGTTTTAAATCGAGCACACAGCCATGCAATCTCCATAGACAAACATTGACAGTAGAATAGCCTCGTACTGAAGAGTTCAGTGACTTTCAACGTGGCACCGTCATAGGATGCCACCTTTCCAACAAGTCCAACTGGCAAGTGTCTTCACTGATACTTTCAGCCTCTCCCTGTCTGAGTCTGTAATACCAACATGTTTCAAGCAGACCACCAAAGTCCCTGTGCCCAAGGTAACCTGCCTAAATGATTACCGACCCGTAGCACTCACATCGGGAGCCATGAAGTGCTTTGAAAGGCTGGTCATGGCTCACATCAACACCATCACGCCAGAAACCCTACACCCACTCTAATTTGCATACCGCCGCAACAAACCTACAGATGACGAAATCTCTATTGCCACTCCACACTGCCCTTTCCCACCTGGACAAGAGGAACACTTATGTGAGAATGCTGTTCATTGACTACAGCTCAGCGTTCAAAACCATAGCGCCCTCAAAGCTCATCACTAAGCTAAGGACCCTGGGACTAAACACCTCCCTCTGCAACTGGATCCTGGACTTCCTAACAGGCCGCCCCCAGGTGGTGAGGGAAGGTAACAACACATATGCCACACTGATCATCAACACGGGGGGGGGGGGGGGGGCTCAGATTCAAGTTCATTGGTTTCCACATCACCAACAAACTATCATGGTCCAAACAAACCAAGACAGTCGTGAAGACGGAACGACAACACCTGTCCCCCCCCCTTCAGGAGACCGAAAAGATTTGGTGTGTGTGTCCCCAGATCCTCAAAAAGTTCTATAGCTGCACCATCGAGAGCATCCTGACGGGTCGCATCACCGCCTGGTGTCACTAGCCACTTTAATAACGTTTACATATCCTACATTACTCATCTCATATGTATATATACTGTATTCTGTATATACTGCATATACTATACCATCTACTGCGTCTTGCCTATGCCTCACGCCATCGCTCACCCATATATTTATATGTACATATTCTATTCACCCTTTTACATTTGTGTGTAT
Organism: Salmo trutta; assembly: GCF_901001165.1. Taxonomy (NCBI): domain Eukaryota; kingdom Metazoa; phylum Chordata; class Actinopteri; order Salmoniformes; family Salmonidae; genus Salmo; species Salmo trutta. The sequence continues at coordinate 27,543 of NW_021823055.1, forward strand.
TTGTGTGTATTTATGTAGTTGTTGTGAAATTGTTAGATTACTTGTTAGATATTACTGCATAGTCGGAACTAGAAGCACAAGCATTTCGCTACACTCGCATTAACATCTGGTAAACATGTGTACGTATATGACCAATAAAATTGTATTTTATTTTATTTGGTACGGCAACTGCTCAGCATCTGACCGTAAGGCGCTACAGAGGGTAGTGCGTACGGCCCAGTACATCACTGGGGCCAAGCTTCCTGCCATCCAGGACCTCTACACCAGGCGGTGTCAGAGGAAGGCGCCAAAAAAATGGTCAAAGACTCCAGTCACCCAAGTCATAGACTGTTCTCTCTGCTAGCTCATGGCAAGCAGTACCGGAGTGCCAAGTATTTAACCAAAAGGCTCCTTAACAGCTTCTACCCCCAAGCCGTAAGACTCCTGTACAACTAAACTAATCAAATGGCCTACAGGACTATTTACATTGACCCCCCCCTTTTGTTTTGACACTGCTGCTACTCAATGTTTATTATCGATTTATAGTCACTCCACAAATTACCTCGACTAACCTGTTCCCCTGCACATTGACTCTGTACCGGTACCCCCTGTATATAGCCTCCACATTGACTCTGTACCGGTACCCCCTGTATATAGCCTCCACATTGACTCTGTACCGGTCCCCCTGTATATAGCCTCCACATTGACTCTGTACCGGTCCCCCTGTATATAGCCTCCACATTGACTCTGTACCATAACACCTGTATATAGCCTCCACATTGACTCTGTACCGTAACACCCTGTATATAGCCTCCACATTGACTCTGTACCGTAACACCCTGTATATAGCCTCCAGATTGACTCTGTACCATAACACCCTGTATATAGCCTCCAGATTGACTCTGTACCGTAACACCCTGTATATAGCCTCCACATTGACTCTGTACCGGTACCCCCTGTATATAGCCTCCACATTGACTCTGTACCAGTACCCCCTGTATATAGCCTCCACATTGACTCAGTACCGTAACACCCTGTATATAGCCTCCACATTGACTCTGTACCGTAACACCCTGTATATAGCCTCCACATTGACTCTGTACCGGTCCCCCTGTATATAGCCTCCACATTGACTCTGTACCATAACACCTGTATATAGCCTCCACATTGACTCTGTACCGTAACACCCTGTATATAGCCTCCAGATTGACTCTGTACCATAACACCCTGTATATAGCCTCTACATTGACTCTGTACCGGTACCCCCTGTATATAGCCTCCACATTGACTCTGTACCAGTACCCCCTGTATATAGTCTCCACATTGACTCAGTACCGTAACACCCTGTATATAGCCTCCACATTGGCTCAGTACCGTAACACCCTGTATATAGCCTCCACATTGACTCTGTACCAGTACCCCCTGTATATAGTCTCCACATTGACTCAGTACCGTAACACCCTGTATATAGCCTCCACATTGACTCAGCACCGTAACACCCTGTATATAGCCTCCACATTGACTCTGTACCGTAACACCCTGTATATAGCCTCCACATTGACTCTGTACCAGTACCCCCTGTATATAGTCTCCACATTGACTCAGTACCGTAACACCCTGTATATAGCCTCCACATTGACTCTGTACCAGTACCCCCTGTATATAGCCTTCACATTGACTCAGTACCGTAACACCCTGTATATAGCCTCCACATTGACTCTGTACCGTAACACCCTGTATATAGCCTCCACATTGACTCTGTACCGGTCCCCCTGTATATAGCCTCCACATTGACTCTGTACCATAACACCTGTATATAGCCTCCACATTGACTCTGTACCGTAACACCCTGTATATAGCCTCCAGATTGACTCTGTACCATAACACCCTGTATATAGCCTCTACATTGACTCTGTACCGGTACCCCCTGTATATAGCCTCCACATTGACTCTGTACCAGTACCCCCTGTATATAGTCTCCACATTGACTCAGTACCGTAACACCCTGTATATAGCCTCCACATTGGCTCAGTACCGTAACACCCTGTATATAGCCTCCACATTGACTCTGTACCAGTACCCCCTGTATATAGTCTCCACATTGACTCAGTACCGTAACACCCTGTATATAGCCTCCACATTGACTCAGCACCGTAACACCCTGTATATAGCCTCCACATTGACTCTGTACCGTAACACCCTGTATATAGCCTCCACATTGACTCTGTACCAGTACCCCCTGTATATAGTCTCCACATTGACTCAGTACCGTAACACCCTGTATATAGCCTCCACATTGACTCTGTACCAGTACCCCCTGTATATAGCCTTCACATTGACTCAGTACCGTAACACCCTGTATATAGCCTCCACATTGACTCAGTACCGTAACACCCTGTATATAGCCTCCACATTGACTCAGTACCGTAACACCCTGTATATAGCCTCCACATTGACTCAGTACCGTAACACCCTGTATATAGCCTCCACATTGACTCTGTACCGGTACCCCCTGTATATAGTCTCCACATTGACTCAGTACCGTAACACCCTGTATATAGCCTCCACATTGACTCTGTACCGTAACACCCTGTATATAGCCTCCACATTGACTCAGTACCGTAACACCCTGTATATAGCCTCCACATTGACTCTGTACCGTAACACCCTGTATATAGCCTCCACATTAACTCTGTACCGTTGTTGTTGATGATGTTGATGTTGTTGTTGTTTTTGAGAAAGCGATGGAGAAAGCTAGGTCAATTGTCATTGTTCTTCACAGTAAGACAGAGGTAAGACATGAAGCCCTCCTGAAGCACCGAGTGTGATATATTACAGTAGGTGGTCCTGAGGGTTTATATTGCCAGTGTGTGTGTGTGTGTGTGTGTGTGTGTGTGTGTGTGTGTGTGTGTGTGTGTGTGTGCCTCAGCAGCCAGTCCCCATACATATGTTTTGTAGATTAGACCCAACCTAATCTAATCACAATACAATCATGTTGGATTTTATCTGTCTTGAAAGCTCAAGGTTAGCGGTTAGCGTGGAAGCTAACGTACCGTAGAGCTAGCAGCCACAACCGTTCAGAGTGGAAGCTGCTGAGAGGAAAATGACATTTAAAAAGTTCAGCGTTGCCTCTGCCCCTTAGAGGTGCTCCTCAAACCCAAACACACATCCTCAAAACCCGATTACAGCAAAGAAGACTGTGTTCCTTCAGGATAACACTTCATTTACATATCTGAACAATAACCAGAGCTAAACAGTCATTATTTTGGGGGGGGAGTAAACGAAAACAATGCAACTGACATTTACAAAGAAGCCCATTGTCAAGGAAAACACTTTGGGGATAAAGGTGTTGAAGATTTACAGTATACGTCCCAAATGGGACCCTATTCCATTTACAGAACCCCACGGGCTCTGGTCAACGTAGTGTACTATACAGTGAAGGGGATAGGGTGCTGTTTGGAACTCTGTCTCTCTGTCTCTCTGTCTCTCTCTCTCTCTCTCTCTCTCTCTGTCTCTCTCGCTCGCTCTCTCTCTCTCTCTCTCTCTCTCTCTCTCTCACTCTCTCTCTCTCTAAATCCAATTTTGGATACAGCCAGATTGCTTATTCAGCTAATTAGCCTGCGATGCTAATGTTGTAATTGAAGTAATATCTCATTTCTCTCCTGGCAGCAGATTGAAATATTCACCAATCTCTGTGGGGACTCCTGTTTCTACTACAGTACAGATAGTTTATATCACCATCTGTAGCATTCTGTTTCTACTACAGTACAGATAGAGTCTATATATCACCATCTGTAGCATTCTGTTTCTACTACAGTACAGATAGAGTTTATATCACCATCTGTAGCATTCTGTTTCTACTACAGTACAGATAGAATTTATATCACCATCTGTAGCATTCTGTTTCTACTACAGTACAGATAGTCTATACCACCATCTGTAGCATTCTGTTTCTACTACAGTACAGATAGTTTATATATCACCATCTGTAGCATTCTGTTTCTACTACAGTACAGATAGTTTATATCACCATCTGTAGCGTTCTGTTTCTACTACAGTACAGATAGTTTATATCACCATCTGTAGCATTCTGTTTCTACTACAGTACAGATAGTCTATACCACCATCTGTAGCATTCTGTTTCTACTACAGTACAGATAGTTTATATACCACCATCTGTAGCATTCTGTTTCTACTACAGTACAGATAGTTTATATCACCATCTGTAGCGTTCTGTTTCTACTACAGTACAGATAGTTTATATCACCATCTGTAGCATTCTGTTTCTACTACAGTACAGATAGAGTTTATATCACCATCTGTAGCATTCTGTTTCTACTACAGTACAGAGAGTTTATATCACCATCTGTAGCATTCTGTTTCTACTACAGTACAGATAGTTTATATATCACCATCTGTAGCATTCTGTTTCTACTACAGTACAGATAGAGTTTATGTCACCATCTGTAGTATTCTGTTTCTACTACAGTACAGATAGTTTATTTCACCATCTGTAGCATTCTGTTTCTACTACAGTACAGATAGTTTATATCACCATCTGTAGCATTCTGTTTCTACTACAGTACAGATAGTTTATATATCACCATCTGTAGCATTCTGTTTCTACTACAGTACAGATAGTTTATATACCACCATCTGTAGCATTCTGTACTAACTGCAGCGATAACAATACTCGCATAGGCCTTTTCCAGAGTTATCTTGTGTCCCAGACCCAGGAGTAAAGAGGACTATAAGTGACGTTTCATTCCAAAACTCATTTACAGTTTCATCCATTTTAAGAAATATTGGTCAATTAGCTTTTATTGTTTAAAAAAATAATATATATATATATATATATATATATATATATATATATATATATAGAAGAGAGATTGGTGTGTTTGTTCACAATCTAATCGTGGCATGGGGTTGTTCAATGACAGACGTGTATTTGTTAAAAATCGATCACTTGATGTTTTCATTTCAGAGAGACAAATAATCATGTTTTTCTTCAAAATGCTATATGTCGGCCTCACTCACAGAGAAATGCTAAATGCTATATGTCGGCCTCACAGAGAAATGCTAAATGCTATATGTCGGCCTCACAGAGAAATGCTAAATGCTATATGTCGGCCTCACTCACAGAGAAATGCTAAATGCTATATGTCGGCCTCACAGAGAAATGCTAAATGCTATATGTCGGCCTCACTCACAGAGAAATGCTAAATGCTATATGTCGGCCTCACTCACAGAGAAATGCTAAATGCTATATGTCGGCCTCACAGAGAAATGCTAAATGCTATATGTCGGCCTCACAGAGAAATGCTAAATGCTATATGTCGGCCTCACTCACAGAGAAATGCTAAATGCTATATGTCGGCCTCACAGAGAAATGCTAAATGCTATATGTCGGCCTCACAGAGAAATAAGTAGCACTGCTGTACCAAAATAATACATTTTAATAAAGAACACTACAAATAATAGATTTGTGACGTCAATATTTAAAAAATATATATATAATAATTCAATACAGTAATATGAGATATGTATTTAAAACATTTTACATTTTACATTTTTGTCGTCATTTAGCAGATGCTCTTATCCAGAGTGACTTAGAGTATCTGCATTCCTCTTAATATCGCTAAGTGAGATATCAGTCAAATATACTGTATTCCTCTTAATATCGCTAAGTGAGATATCAGCCAAATATACTGTATTCCTCTTAATATCGCTAAGTGAGATATCAGTCAAATATACTGTATTCCTCTTAATATCGCTAAGTGAGATATCAGTCAAACATACTGTATTCCTCTTAATATCGCTAAGTGAGATATCAGTCAAATATACTGTATTCCTCTTAATATCGCTAAGTGAGATATCAGTCAAATATACTGTATTCCTCTTAAGATCGCTAAGTGAGATATCAGCCAAATAAACTGTATTCCTCTTAATATCGCTAAGTGAGATATCAGTCAAATATACTGTATTCCTCTTAATATCGCTAAGTGAGATATCAGCCAAATATAATGTATTCCTCTTAATATCGCTAAGTGAGATATCAGTCAAATATACTGTATTCCTTTTAATATCGCTAAGTGAGATATCAGCCAAATAAACTGTATTCCTCTTAATATCGCTAAGTGAGATATCAGTCAAATATACTGTATTCCTCTTAATATCGCTAAGTGAGATATCAGTCAAATATACTGTATTCCTCTTAATATCGCTAAGTGAGATATCAGTCAAATATACTGTATTCCTCTTAATATCGCTGAGTGAGATATCAGTCAAATATACTGTAACGTGATGCCAATATTCCATTCCAGCTAAACAACGGACATGTAGCGTTTTGTTTTGCAAATAAAACAAATTTTCATCCACATCTAAAATCTATGACTAAAACATCTGAGAGCAGTAATATTTTACACACACACAATGAACGCACGCCGTACGCAATCACATCTGATGAAATAAACACGACGGTTAAAAAATAGCTGGGGCGTAGCGTTTTTTTGGGGGGAAATAAATTCATCCAGTATAAGTAGCCTGTCATCTATACACAAGCGTGTTTATACACCTACTGATGGTGTTAACGTTCCCCTGAACGAGAACTCAATGTGATTGGTCCATTTAACACTACTAGTCCTTCTCTCTTTCACATTGCGTGTCCCTGTCACATGACCTGCCCCTCGCTAGCTCGGCGTGACGAGAATACGTAACCGTGCCCCCCCTCGCTAGCTTGGTGTGACGAGAATACGTGACCTGCCACTCGTGAGCTCGGTGTGAGAGACAGAGCAAGGCCTTAGCCACATAAAAAGTTCCCATGAAGTGATGGGGGATTATTTTCTGTGAGAACACTACGAAGGCGGATCACGCCTCCTCCAACACCCATTCTGTGAGTGTTAAATCTAACACTCTGCCTTCACCAAGTGTCAAATCAGCCCTGAGTTGGAAGGAGAGATAGAAGAAGGACTCAGACTGGAGGGGGATGAGATTAAAGGGCAAATACTTCGGGGTAAATTACTGGACAAATGTGCCTCCTCGTGTGTGTGTGTGTGTGTGTGTGTGTGTGTGTGTGTGTGTGTGTGTGTGTGTGTGTGTGTGTGTGTGTGTGTGTGTGAAATTGGGACAAATGTAAATCTATACTAACATGCGCTAAAGATGAATGATTTTTGGGGTATTTATACATTTTCATTGTTTTTGTCACGTCCTGACCAGTGAAAAGGGTCATTTGCCATAGTAGAATGGTCAGGGCGTGGCAGGGGGTGGGGGTTGTTTTGTGTGTTTTGGGGGTTGTTTGTTTCTAGGGGAATTTGTTCTAGTTTTCTATTTCTATGTTTCGTTTTCCATGTTTGGCCGAGTATGGTTTCCAATCAGAGGCAGGTGTCTTTCGTTGTCTCCGATTGGAAGCCATACTTAGGCAGCCTGTTTTCCTTTGGGTTTTGTGGGTGGTTGCTTTCTGTTTAGTTTGTTAGTGTACCTGACAGAACGGTTTGGCTGTCGTTTTGTTTTTTTATTTGTGAACTGCCTTCATTAAAAGTAATAGATGAGCACTCAACACGCTGCGCCTTGGTCTATTCTCTACGACGCCTGCGACAGTTTTCCATTGTTTTACCATGGAAAAGGCAATCCACAATGGAGTATAACCCAGACAGGCTTGTGTTGCAGGCTAATATAATGAGCAGATTGTGTCTCTCCAAGTCCTTAGACTACCTCTACTAATGGGATGAGATCCTCTGTTGGCTTCCCTCGACTAATGGGATGAGATCCTCTGTTGGCTTCCCTCGACTAATGGGATGAGATCATCTGTTGGCTTCCTCGACTAATGGGATAAGATCCTCTGTTGGCTTGGCTTCCTCTACTAATGGGATGAGATCGTCTGTTGGCTTCCTCGACTAATGGGATGAGATCCTCTGTTGGCTTCCCTCGACTAATGGGATGAGAGCCTCTGTTGGCTTCCTCTACTAATGGGATGAGATCCTCTGTTGGCTTGGCTTCCTCGACTAATGGGATGAGATCCTCTGTTGGCTTCCTCGACTAATGGGATGAGATCGTCTGTTGGCTTCCTCGACTAATGGGATGAGATCCTCTGAATCTGTTGTTCCATGTAGTGAAGCTGTTATTCAATGTGTTTGTATGGGCTAACATCAGTAAGGCCCAAAAACATTTATTCGTTAAATCAATTTGTTATATTTTTTGATACTTCAAGAATTTTTTTAAAATTCCAAATCAAATAGCAAAATGATCCTTGGTTTGACCTTAAAACAATTCCATTTCCTGTAGCTTAGTTAGAACTTAGACAAGGCTTAGACTCTTCTGGGTTTTAAACTACCAAACCGTTAAGTAAATCAATAGAGGGTAGGGAGGGATGTATTGCCCTTAACATCTCTCTCTTTCTCATTAGCTAAACACACACCACTCATTGTCTCAATCAGGGAATCAGGGAATCAGGATGTAAATATGAATAATGCTGGAAAGCAAACGGACGAGCGATAGCTCTTTCCTCCCTCCCTCCCTCCCTCCCTCCCCCACACACACACACACACACACACACACACACACACACACACACACACACACACACACACACACACACACACACACACAGCCTTGAGGTCCAGAAACATGGGCATGAATCAAATCCCAGATGGATAAATCCTTCAAATGGAAAATCCACTTCAAAGTGTTATTTCATCAATCCACAGCTCCCGTTCCTCCCGGGTGGGTCTGGTGGGTCGGCAGCACAGCGCTGGGTAGCATAGTGAGTGTAGTGAGTAACTAGAGAAAAAACCCCCTCAGGTACTGCTTTTAGGGTCAATATACTGATAAAACCCAGCTAATGATGTCTTCAAAGAGTAGCAGGGCTTAGGGAGGCTGACCACAGGAGAATCAACTTTCTATTTTGTATGTATATTATAATATTGATATAAAACAAAAAACGTAGTTTATTAATTTAGCACCCCCCCCCCCCCCGCCAACGCACCTTAGTTAATTCCCACTTCCCCTGCTTTTAATGTATTATTCCACCAATTGATCTCAGTTGGTGTGTGTGTCTTTGTGTGTGTGTGTGTGTGTGTGTGTGTGTGTGTGTGTGTGTGTGTGTGTGTGTGTGTGTGTGTGTGTGTGTGTGTGTGTGTGTGTGTGTGTGTGTGTGTACGCATGACAGGCAGGCAGGGAGTACTCCTGAGCTTCCTACATGACCAAGTAGACGAGAGAGAGAGAGAGAGAGAGAGAGAGAGAGAGAGAGAGAGAGAGAGAGAGAGAGAGAGAGAGAGAGAGAGAGAGAGACTACTAGTGATCGTACATAAAGACAGAAACAACAAAGCATATCATTTTCCTGATCAAATTAGATTTTCTTAAAAAAAAAATGTACATAGAAATTGAGTTATAGATCTGTCATTCTCATTGAAAGCCAGTCTAAGAAGTAGGACATCTGTTCTATGCTTTTCGTTCTTAAGTTTAGTTTTTGTGTGTTTTCTTTTTGGTTTTGTACACCAGCTTCAACAGCTGAAAACGCCTTATTTTTGGTTATTGAAAATACATTTCATAGCGGTTTGGATAGTACAATGATTATCTACTCGATACATTGCTTGCTTTGTCACATAAACTGACATTTGGAAACAGAAACTTAGTGCACTGTTCCTGGACCCATAGAGGGGGCAGGGCTCTCCATCTCTGTTCCTGGACCCATAGAGGGGGCAGGGCTCTCCATCTCTGTTCCTGGACCCATAGAGGGGGCAGGGCTCTCCATCCCTGTTCCTGGACACTACCCTCCTGTATGTTTTTGGGGTTGGAGTTAAAACCTACAGGAGGGTATCTCTCCAGGAATAGGGTTGGAGTTAAAACTTACAGGAGGGTGTCTCTCCAGGAACAGGATTGGAGTTAAAACCTACAGGAGGGTAGCTCTACAGGAACAGCAGTATGGTGGATATTGGACCAGCATGGTAGATATTGGACCAGTATGGTAGATATTGGACCAGTATGTTAGATATTGGACCAGTATGGTAGATGTTGGACCAGTATGGTAGATATTGGACCAGTATGGTAGATATTGGACCAGCATGGTAGATATTGGACCAGTATGGTAGATATTGGACCAGTATGGTAGATATTGGACCAGTATGGTAGATATTGGACCAGTATGGTAGATATTGGACCAGTATAGTAGATATTGGACCAGTATGGTAGATGTTGGACCAGTATGGTAGATATTGGACCAGTATGGTAGATATTGGACCAGTATGGTAGATATTGGACTAGTATAGTAGATATTGGACCAGTATGGTAGATGTTGGACCAGTATGGTAGATATTGGACCAGTATAGTAGATATTGGACCAGTATGGTAGATATTGGACCAGTATGGTAGATATTGGACCAGTATGGTAGATATTGCTCTAGATCCGGTTCAGAGTGTGCAACAGAGTGTCAACTTTAATATGTCCTCCTATATTCATGCAGCGTCTTCATACACTACACACTATACAACATGCGTACAAATTGGCACCCTGTTCCCTATACGGCTCACTACCTTTGGCCAGAGGCCTATGGACCCTGTGCAGGGAATAGGGGTGTAATTTTAGCTATGGCCTCTAATGCTAATGCATCAGACAGACGATGGGCTGAGTTGTCGGATGGCATTTTGCAGCTACATCACTCTAAACAAACAGAGATCCAGAGATCCAACTCAGTGTGAACAATACAAACAGCAGGCTTCAAGCAGGGCGGGGCGGCGTTCTCCCTCACATACAGTATGTCACCAGGGTTAATGAGAGCCCCCCCCTCCCCCCTTCATCTCATCACATCCTACTGAGACAATTGATTTCTTCCAAGTGGAGTCAACAACTACACAGAAAGGAGGACAGACAGCACAGAGGTTCAGGAAGGAGGACAGACAACACAGAGGTTCAGGAAGGAGGACAGACAACACAGAGATTCAGGAAGGAGGACAGACAACACAAGAGGTTCAGGAAGGAGGACAGACAACACAGAGGTTCAGGAAGGAGGACAGACAACACAGAGGTTCAGGAAGGAGGACAGACAACACAGAGGTTCAGGAAGGAGGACAGACAACACAGAGGTTCAGGAAGGAGGACAGACAACACAGAGGTTCAGGAAGGAGGACAGACAGTACAGAGGTTCAGGAAGGAGGACAGACAACACAGAGATTCAGGAAGGAGGACAGACAACACAGAGGTTCAGGAAGGAGGACAGACAGTACAGAGGTTCAGGAAGGAGGACAGACAGCACAGAGTTTCAGGAAGGAGGACAGACAACACAGAGGTTCAGGAAGGAGGACAGACAGCACAGAGGTTCAGGAAGGAGGACAGACAACACAGAGATTCAGGAAGGAGGACAGACAACACAGAGGTTCAGGAAGGAGGACAGACAGTACAGAGGTTCAGGAAGGAGGACAGACAGCACAGAGTTTCAGGAAGGAGGAGAGACAACACAGAGGTTCAGGAAGGAGGACAGACAGCACAGAGGTTCAGGAAGGAGGACAGACAGTACAGGGGTTCAGGAAGGAGGACAGACAGTACAGAGGTTCAGGAAGGAGGACAGACAACACAACACAGAGGTTCAGGAAGGAGGACAGACAACTCAGAGGTTAAGGAGGGAGGACAGACAGCACAGAGGTTCAGGAAGGAGGACAGACAACACAGAGGTTCAGGAAGGAGGACAGACAACACAGAGGTTAAGGAGGGAGGACAGACAGCACAGAGGTTCAGGAAGGAGGACAGACAACACCGAGGTTCAGGAAGGAGGACAGACAACACAGGGGTTCAGGAAGGAGGACAGACAACACAGAGGTTCAGGAAGGAGGACAGACAACACAAAGGTTTAGGAAGGAGGACAAACAACACAACTCGGAGGTTCAGGAAGGAGGACAGACAACACAGAGGTTCAGGAAGGAGGACAGACAACTCAGAGGTTCAGGAAGGAGGACAGACAACACAGAGGTTCAGGAAGGAGGACAGACAGCACAGAGGTTCAGGAAGGAGGACAGACAGTACAGAGGTCCAGGAAGGAGTACAGACAACACAGAGGTTCAGGAAGGAGGACAGACAGTACAGAGGTCCAGGAAGGAGGACAGACAACACAGAGGTTCAGGAAGGAGGACAGACAACTCAGAGGTTCAGGAAGGAGGACAGACAACTCAGAGGTTCAGGAAGGAGGACAGACAACTCAGAGGTTCCAAAACTGAGACGTTTTCTTTCATTTGAAGTTTGAGTTTTCCGCTCTTATCTCACTCTGCTGAGCTGTTTGTTTATGTTTACAGCAGTTCTTGTTATTGTTCACTGCTGCTGTTGTTTTCTCATAATGCATTTGCATATTTCCCAAGGTGCACAGGGATCCAGACAATGGAGCACGGAGGATGTTGAAAGGATGTTGATGCGGATGACATTGGAGGAGAGGGGGTTGAGGAGGAGAGGAGAAGGGAAACGTCTGGTGGGATTCGATTGGAACGAGGGAGGAGGGTAGAGGGGAAACATCTGGTGGGATTCGATAGGAGCGAGGGAGGAGAGGAGAAGGGAAACGTCTGGTGGGATTCGATAGGAGCGAGGGAGGAGAGGAGAAGGGAAACGTCTGGTGGGATTCGATAGGAGCGAGGGAGGAGAGGAGAAGGGAAACGTCTGGTGGGATTCGATAGGAGCGAGGGAGGAGGGTAGAGGGGAAACATCTGCTGGGATTCGATAGGACCGAGGGAGGAGAAGAGAGGGGAAACATCTGGCGGGATTCGATAGGAGCGAGGGAGGAGGGGAGAGGGGAAACATCTGGCGGGATTCGATAGGAACGAGGGAGGAGAGGGATTCTAGTCTCTTAAACAGATTTTATGATTACTGAGCTAATCAGAAGTATTTCCCTGGGTGTGTGAGTGAGTGGGTGGGTGGAAAAGCTTGGAGGGGGGACGACTACAATTTCACACGACACAGAGAACTTCAGGACATCTCCATAAGGGATTTCCTATCCTTTCATGTTCTAAGGTCATGTGTATTTGTTACAGTAGCATCGTATTGTACATGCCAAGCAAGCTTTATCGAACAAACTAGTGGCCGTATCTGCCCTTGGACTTGATCTGCTGAAAAGAAAACAATGTTTAAAGGTGAACAAAATAAAGGTGAACACACTTATTTCCCAGGAGGGTGCGTTCAAGAGCTGCAATTTGGAATGTTTGTTTCCACAGCTCCAATTAAGAGCTAGAATCCCAATTAGCTAAACCACACACACTCCTACGGAAGCCCCATGGGGCCAAAACGAACTACAGAGAGTCAGGGTGAGCTCGCTCGGTCTGACATAACACACACTATAGAAAACAAAAAGACATTGTCTTAAATAAATCGGACTATAAGGTTAAATGTCTGTGTACACAGTGTTCCCTTGTCTATTTAATAAAAATAAAAATACTGATAATTAGTACTTGAAACCAGTGAAATGTACACTATGTTTTACTGGGGGGGGGGGGGGTTGTCCAGCTGCCTCACTAAACCAATAGGAGATAGCTTTCTGCCCTATGGGCCATTGTGGCTCAGACAAGACTCACTAATGGAATCAAAAGTCCATTGTCCTATAAGTAAAAAACACTATCAGGTTGAAAGATGCATTCGGAAACGTTATGGATCATTTCAGCCAGAAGCTTTTTAAAGTGTTGTTCACAAAGTTAAAAAAAAGTATTCCTGTGTTTTGTTTACTACGTCATTGATTCCGTGTGATACGCTACGCATTTTGCAACTTCCCAGAGTTCATGTTTTTGTTAAATATCCTGTCTGTGTATTGTACAGTAGAGTGTATGTTAAATATCCTGTCTGTGTATTTTACAGTAGTGTATGTTAAATATCCTGTCTGTGTATTGTATAGTAGAGTGTTTGTTAAATAATCCTGTCTGTGTATTGTACAGTAGAGTGTATGTTAAATATCCTGTCTGTGTATTGTACAGTAGAGTGTATGTTAAATATCCTGTCTGTGTATTGTACAGTAGAGTGTATGTTAAATATCCTGTCTGTGTATTGTACAGTAGAGTGTATGTTAAATATCCTGTCTGTGTATTGTACAGTAGAGTGTATGTTAAATATCCTGTCTGTGTATTGTACAGTAGAGTGTATGTTAATAAATATCCTGTCTGTGTATTGTACAGTAGAGTGTATGTTAATAAATAATCCTGTCTGTGTATTGTACAGTAGAGTGTATGTTAATAAATATCCTGTCTGTGTATTGTACAGTAGAGTGTATGTTAATAAATATCCTGTCTGTGTATTGTACAGTAGAGTGTATGTTAATAAATATCCTGTCTGTGTATTGTACAGTAGAGTGTATGTTAATAAATATCCTGTCTGTGTATTGTACAGTAGAGTGTATGTTAAATATCCTGTCTGTGTATTGTACAGTAGAGTGTATGTTAATAAATATCCTGTCTGTGTATTGTACAGTAGAGTGTATGTTAATAAATATCCTGTCTGTGTATTGTACAGTAGAGTGTATGTTAATAAATATCCTGTCTGTGTATTGTACAGTAGAGTGTATGTTAATAAATATCCTGTCTGTGTATTGTACAGTAGAGTGTATGTTAATAAATATCCTGTCTGTGTATTGTACAGTAGAGTGTATGTTAATAAATATCCTGTCTGTGTATTGTACAGTAGAGTGTATGTTAATAAATATCCTGTCTGTGTATTGTACAGTAGAGTGTATGTTAATAATATCCTGTCTGTGTATTGTACAGTAGAGTGTATGTTAATAAATATCCTGTCTGTGTATTGTACAGTAGAGTGTATGTTAATAATATCCTGTCTGTGTATTGTACAGTAGAGTGTATGTTAAATATCCTGTCTGTGTATTGTACAGTAGAGTGTATGTTAATAAATATCCTGTCTGTGTATTGTACAGTAGAGATTGTACAGTAGAGTGTATGTTAATAAATATCCTGTCTGTGTATTGTACAGTAGAGTGTATGTTAATAATATCCTGTCTGTGTATTGTACAGTAGAGTGTATGTTAATAAATATCCTGTCTGTGTATTGTACAGTAGAGTGTATGTTAAATATCCTGTCCTGTGTATTGTACAGTAGAGTGTATGTTAATAAATATCCTGTCTGTGTATTGTACAGTAGAGTGTATGTTAATAATATCCTGTCTGTGTATTGTACAGTAGAGTGTATGTTAATAAATATCCTGTCTGTGTATTGTACAGTAGAGTGTATGTTAATAAATATCCTGTCTGTGGTATTGTACAGTAGAGTGTATGTTAATAAATATCCTGTCTGTGTAGTGTACAGTAGAGTGTATGTTAAATATCCTGTCTGTGTATTGTACAGTAGAGTGTATGTTAATAAATATCCTGTCTGTGTATTGTACAGTAGAGTGTATGTTAATAATATCCTGTCTGTGTATTGTACAGTAGAGTGTATGTTAATAAATATCCTGTCTGTGTATTGTACAGTAGAGTGTATGTTAATAAATATCCTGTCTGTGTATTGTACAGTAGAGTGTATGTTAATAAATATCCTGTCTGTGTATTGTACAGTAGAGTGTATGTTAATAAATATCCTGTCTGTGTATTGTACAGTAGAGTGTATGTTAATAAATATCCTGTCTGTGTATTGTACAGTAGAGTGTATGTAATAATATCCTGTCTGTGTATTGTACAGTAGAGTGTATGTTAATAAATATCCTGTCTGTGTATTGTACAGTAGAGTGTATGTTAATAAATATCCTGTCTGTGTATTGTACAGTAGAGTGTATGTTAATAAATATCCTGTCTGTGTATTGTACAGTAGAGTGTATGTTAATAAATATCCTGTCTGTGTATTGTACAGTAGAGTGTATGTTAATAAATATCCTGTCTGTGTATTGTACAGTCCAGTATGTTTCTATTATTCCTGTTGTTAGTATCCGCCTTCACTGCTTCTGGCAACACTGATTAACCTCTACGTGGTCGGTGAAAGCTTAAATTCTTGTTAATCTGACTGCACTGTCCAATTTACAGTCGCTATTACAGTGAAAAAATACCATGCAATTGTTTGAGGAGAGACAAAAACTTATCACGGCAACTGGTTTGATACATTCACCTCTGAAGGTAAATAATGTACTTACATTCAGTAATCTTGCTCTGATTTGTCATCCTGAGGGTCTCAGAGATAAAAGGCAGCATAGTTGCGTTTGATAAAATCTATTTTTATATTTAAAAGTAGGAACTGGGTTCCCCCACTGCTGTCTCTGGCTCCACACCCTCTCTGCCCGGCCATCTAGATGTTTTAAAGTTAGTGGATAAGCTAATGATCCATCATGTATGACATTCCTGGGAGTGTGTAAACTGAAAGGTTGTGTTTCCATTTCATTTTTGTATGTTCTCTATAGTTATGCACTCAAAAATGTTTCAATTTACCAATTCGGCACATTTGGGCAAACTCCTGGCAGACTTGATACCAAATATTGTCCAGTATTGCAACGCTTCACTGTATCATTCAGCAACGCTGCACACACACTGCTGCCATCTAGTGGCCAAAATCGGAATTGCGACTAAACTGCACTATTATATTATGGCTTTTCTCTTGCATTTCAAAGATGATGGAACCAAAAAAATACAGAAAACACATGTGTATTTTTCTTTGTATTATCTTTTACCAGATCTAATTATATTCACCTACATTAATTTCACATTTACACAAACTTCAAAGTATTTCCTTTCAAATGGTACCAATAAAATGCATAGCCTTGCTTCAGGGCCTGAGATACAGGCAGTTAGATTTGGGTATGTCATTTTAGACGAAAATTGAAAAAAAAAGGAGACTATCCTCAAGAGGTTCCCTAAACCCTATATTAGTGCACTACATTTGACCAGGGTAGGGTCTATACAGTGTAATATATAGGGAATAGGGTGGCATTTAGACCATTTAGCCCCAGACATCTGTTCAGGTCATCATAATAATAACAACGTCCTAATACTCAGTCAGGAGCAGGGCGAGATCCATATGAATCAACTGGGATTAAACACACTCCTCTTCCCACAACGGAGTGTCATGGGGATGGAGATGGTACATGATATAGTATGGAGGGACATGTTGATATAGTATGGAGGGAGGTGGTACATGATATAGTATGGAGGGACATGTTGATATAGTATGGAGGGAGGTGGTACATGATATAGTATGGAGGGAGGTGGTACATGATATAGTATGGAGGGAGATGGTACATGATATAGTATGGAGGGAGGTGGTACATGATATAGTATGGAGGGAGATGGTACATGATATAGTATGGAGGGAGATGGTACATGATATAGTATGGAGGGAGATGGTACATGATATAGTATGGAGGGAGGTGGTACATGATATAGTATGGAGGGAGATGGTACATGTTATAGTATGGAGGGAGATGGTACATGATATAGTATGGAGGGAGATGGTACATGATATAGTATGGAGGGACATGTTGATATAGTATGGAGGGAGGTGGTACATGATATAGTATGGAGGGAGGTGGTACATGATATAGTATTGAGGGAGATGGTACATGATATAGTATGGAGGGAGATGGTACATGATATAGTATGGAGGGAGATGGTACATGTTATAGTATGGAGGGAGATGGTACATGATATAATATGGAGGGAGATGGTACCTTATATAGTATGGAGGGAGATGGTACATGATATAGTATGAAGGGAGATGGTACATGATATAGTATGGAGGGAGATGGTACATGTTATAGTATGGAGGGAGATGGTACATGATATAGTATGGAGGGAGATGGTACATGATATAGTATGGAGGGAGATGGTACATGTTATAATATGGAGGGAGATGGTACATGTTATAGTATGGAGGGAGATGGTACATGATATAGTATGGAGGGAGATGGTACATGATATAGTATGGAGGGAGATGGTACATGATATAATATGGAGAGAGATGGTACCTTATATAGTATGGAGGGAGATGGTACATGATATAGTATGAAGGGAGATGGTACATGATATAGTATGGAGGGAGATGGTACATGTTATAGTATGGAGGGAGATGGTACATGATATAGTATGGAGGGAGGTGGTACATGATATAGTATGGAGGGAGATGGTACATTATATAGTATGGAGGGAGATGATACATGATATAGTATGGAGGGAGATGGTACATGACATAGTATGGAGGGAGATGGTACATGATATAATATGGAGGGAGATGGTACCTTATATAGTATGGAGGGAGATGGTACATGATATAGTATGAAGGGAGATGGTACATGATATAGTATGGAGGGAGATGGTACATGTTATAGTATGGAGGGAGATGGTACATGATATAGTACGGAGGGAGATGGTACATGATATAGTATGGAGGGAGATGGTACATGTTATAATATGGAGGGAGATGGTACATGATATAGTATGGAGGGAGATGGTACATGATATAGTATGGAGGGAGATGGTACATGTTATAATATGGAGGGAGATGGTACATGTTATAGTATGGAGGGAGATGGTACATGATATAGTATGGAGGGAGATGGTACATGATATAGTATGGAGGGAGATGGTACATGATATAATATGGAGAGAGATGGTACCTTATATAGTATGGAGGGAGATGGTACATGATATAGTATGAAGGGAGATGGTACATGATATAGTATGGAGGGAGATGGTACATGTTATAGTATGGAGGGAGATGGTACATGATATAGTATGGAGGGAGGTGGTACATGATATAGTATGGAGGGAGATGGTACATTATATAGTATGGAGGGAGATGATACATGATATAGTATGGAGGGAGATGGTACATGACATAGTATGGAGGGAGATGGTACATGATATAATATGGAGGGAGATGGTACCTTATATAGTATGGAGGGGAGATGGTACATGATATAGTATGGAGGGAGATGGTACATGATATAGTATGGAGGGAGATGGTACATGTTATAGTATGGAGGGAGATGGTACATGATATAGTACGGAGGGAGATGGTACATGATATAGTATGGAGGGAGATGGTACATGTTATAATATGGAGGGAGATGGTACATGTTATAGTATGGAGGGAGATGGTACATGATATAGTATGGAGGGAGATGGTACATGATATAGTATGGAGGGAGATGGTACATGATATAATATGGAGGGAGATGGTACCTTATATAGTATGGAGGGAGATGGTACATGATATAGTATGAAGGGAGATGGTACATGATATAGTATGGAGGGAGATGGTACATGTTATAGTATGGAGGGAGATGGTACATGATATAGTATGGAGGGAGGTGGTACATGATATAGTATGGAGGGAGATGGTACATTATATAGTATGGAGGGAGATGATACATGATATAGTATGGAAGGAGATGGTACATGACATAGTATGGAGGGAGATGGTACATGATATAATATGGAGGGAGATGGTACCTTATATAGTATGGAGGGAGGTGGTACATGATATAGTATGGAGGGAGATGGTACATGATTTAGTATGGAGGGAGATGGTACATGATATAGTATGGAGGGAGATGGTACATGTTATAGTATGGAGGGAGATGGTACATGATATAGTATGGAGGGAGGTGGTACATGGTATAGTATGGAGGGAGATGGTACATTATATAGTATGGAGGGAGATGGTACATGATATAGTATGGAGGGAGATGGTACATGATATAGTATGGAGGGAGATGGTACATGATATAGTATGGAGGGAGATGGTACATAATATAATATGGAGGGAGATGGTACCTTATATAGTATGGAGGGAGGTGGTACATGATATAGTATGGAGGGAGATGGTACATGTTATAGTATGGAGGGAGATGGTACATGTTGTAGTATGGAGGGAGATGGTACATGATATAGTATGGAGGGAGATGGTACATGATATAATATGGAGGGAGATGGTACCTTATATAGTATGGAGGGAGGTGGTACATGATATAGTATGGAGGGAGATGGTACATGATATAGTATGGAGGGAGATGGTACATGATATAGTATGG